>NC_029790.2:123413679-123432515 GCF_000816755.2 Arachis ipaensis
CAGTTTTTTGTTGCTGAAATCATTTTTATCACAATATATAAAGAGATTAAGAGAGTTTGGTGTACACTTTTTCACTTTTTCATCTTATTTCTATTACTAAACAATAATAACTATACCTACTATCTTAAATTTTGGTCAAAAATGTAATTATCATTTTTCACAATGCTTTTTATTTGCACATTACTTATACTGTCATCGGTTCTTAATCCCTTTGGGAATATGAGCACAAAGTACTCCATCTGGCCTGTGAAAAAAATCGATGACAACAGTATAAGTAATGTGCAAATAAAAAATATTATGAAAAATGATAATTATATTTTTGACCAAAATTTAAGATAGTAGGTATAGTTATCATTGTTTAGTAATGAAAATAAAATGAAAAAGTGAAAAGTGTACACCAAACTCTCTTAATCCATTTATATATTGTGATAGAAATGGTTTCAGCAACAAAAAACTGAGCAAAAATAATATTTACTAGATTTTTATAACTTGTAAAAATTATTATACCATATAATAATTAATAACATAATTTTAAAATAAATAATACTATTAATATTAAAATATCCTTATAATATAATAATGTTATAGGTTATAAATTACTATACGGATATTTCAACAGTTATAAATTATAAGCAATTATTGTAATAAATTATAATTATTATAATATTTATAATTATATTAATAAGGATATTAATAGTTATAATATTTATAATAAACATTATAAAATAAATTATGATTATTATAATCTTATGTTTACTAATAAGAATATTATTTATAAATATTTACAACTATTATAAATTATAGCTATTATAAGTAATTATTATAATAATTTGATTAATAATTATTATAATTTATTATTATATAATTATTATATTTATAGATTTTATGATTTTCATATATTTATAGGTATTATAAATATAGTAATAACTATTTATAGCATAATAAATATCATTAATTTATAATTATTAATTATTTATAGGTATAACGTAATAGAGATTACTAATTACGTAGATTACTTATAAGGATATATTATTAATTTTATGGATTCTTAAAATTAATTTTTATCATTGATTTTAGTTTGCCCGATTTGGAAAAATTTTCTTAAACGACGCCCTTTTGATTTTTAATAAAAAAAAAAAATCTTAAACCTAATGGACTACCTGTAAGTCCCCCACTCCTCCAAAGTCCCAACTCATCTCCCCTCTTATCTAAAAATTGAAATAACAAAGAAACAAATACTAGCAGTCACCGCCCTTTATTATCCTCGTACCGCAACCACCGCTCACCGCAATTACCGCCACATCCATAGCCCTGCTCCACCGCCTCGTTTTATCATCTCCCAGCGCTCTCTCTCTGTATTTGTCGGCGTCGTCTGGTCATCGGAGGCAGGGTTGATGATTCGTCGCCGTCGCCGTTGTGGAGCTATCTCTTCTCGTCGTCGTCGTCGAGTTCTCTGTTCTCCTCATCGTCACCGCCGAGCTCTCTCCTCTCCTCGCCGTCACCGCCGAGGTCTCACTTCTTCTCACCGTCGCCGTCGAGGTCTCACTTCTACTCGCAGTTGCCGTGGAGCTCTCTCTTTGTCGCCGTCAAGCCGGCTCTCTGTCTCTCTGTCCCTTCCTCTGGTTAGCTTAAACACTGCTTCTTGAGTTTGGTTTTTCTTGTTTTGTTTATCTGTTTTTAACAATTCTGAATTACTCATTGAGTTGCTGGGGTGGTTCACTGATATTGAGTTGCCGAGATTTTATTAATATCTGACTATTCTGAGTTGCTGAGATTGCGCTAATAATATTGTTGAGTGTTTTTTCTGATGTCTCTCTATTCCTTCCTCTGGTCATCTAGTCGGCATTAAGCACTTTTTGTTGAATTTGATTTTGATCTCTTGCTTGTTTTGTTATGTTGATTTCTTGTTAATAATACTATTTGAGCTGCTGGGTTAAGGTACTGATTCTGAATTGTATCAGATTTTGTGAATTTGGTTAAATTTTATATGCTATTGTGAACATTGTTTTTTAGTTGTATATTTTTTTTGGTTAAAAATTTAATTTTTCAAATGCCGTTTATTTTGATTTAGACTGAAATTAGAAAAAGTATATAAAGAGAGTTCAAATAGTACATACATGAGACGCAGACAAATAATGTGACTTACCTGGTTGAAGATCTATATAACTAGCTATTGGTGTGATAATTAAGGAGTTCAACAAACTGAAAAAAAAAAAAAAAAAAAACCAAGTTTCATTGTGAGAAATCAAAATAATTTAATGTGAAACAGTTCAAAGTAGTAAATAAGAAAATATTTAGAGAGAAACCCAAAAAAAAAGAGAACCAGATAGGTGAGTGGTGCTTCAGAAATAACTGTGCTGAACTTGTGTAAACTGATTGTATTGCTTATCACATAAGTTTATTTAATTGAAGAAGCACGTTTATATACCTTTGAGAATCATAGATTTTTATAACTGATTATTTCAACACACATTAGAAATTAATAACAATATTCTCTACTTTTTTGTTAACGTAACAGTTTAAGTCCATTTAAATTATGGAGCTGCTTCAATTTAAATTTTTAATGAAGTAGTAGTTAAATTGCTTAAGTTAATCCAGTAACTTCGTAACATATTTAGGGCGAGAATAAAGGAACAAAGATACACCGCATAATACAAATTTAATGTGATTTGAAAATACAAAAACAAAAGATTTGAAAAGATTAACGTTAAATCCATTAGTCAAATTTTGTTATGATCTCCTCCGATTTCTAAGCATTTTCTGTTTTCTCCCTACAGCCCAACATTTCTATAACTCTCAAAATCTCACATAAGCTGCACGTCATTCTCATCAGGTGAGACACTTTTCCATCTCAAACCAATTGCGTGAAGTCAGTTCACTTTCTCTTTGGGAGCTTTTTCCGTTGCTGGTTAAATATAAGAGTGTCTTTCCAAAGTTAAGGTACCTTTTTGTTCTTCTTTTGGTTACCTTATTTTAGTTTTTTTTTACATATCATTCAGCAGTAAGTACTGTATAGTATTCAAAGTACTCAAAAATAGCTCCATGAACCTCTCTTGTTACATTTCTGAATTATTAAACTCTTTTTTTTAAAATACAAAATTCCTTTTTTTTTTTTAAATCCTTAACGTGTAATAATCTCGTTCACTATCTTTTGGGTATATTATTACTTGTAATATACTCATTTTTTTAATTCTTTGCGTTTCTATCTCTTCCAAGTTCCAACTTGTTTTTTCTCTTTATTTGTTTCATGTTTACACTTAATTATAATTAGATATAGATAAAATGTAAATTTACCTACATCTAATCTACATATTTAGTAAAATCAACTAGCAAAATAGTGAATGAGTAATTATTAAAGAAAATTTTCTAAAAAAATACACGTTGACTGATTGATGATTGAAAAAAATATTAGCTAATTTTTTTTTTCCATTTCTATTGTGTATAAAAAGGAGTAGGCTTATTATGGAATGAAAAGAGCATGTTGACAAAGATAGATACGAGTATATGCTAGTGATATTTATTGGATCAATCCCCAAAATGTTCAATGAAAGATCACACACGAGTTTATTTAGTTTTTAAAAAATTAAGTGTCTTAGTTGATTTTTAAAAAATATAACCGTGAGTTAAATTAGTCATTTTATTAATTTTTTATCAAAAAAATCAGTTAACTGCTAACTGTTATTATGTGACTATGTGAGATAAAATCTGTTAGGTATTATATTTTTAACATGTTACATAATAATATATAGTTTACAAAGGGAAAATGAAATACATAGCTTCATCACCAACGCTTTCCACAATTACCAAAAAGTAAATTAAGTAACGTTTAAAATAAAAGCTAGATTTATTTTTATTCATTAATTACATAACAGTTTCACTTTTTATATCCTTTAATTTTTAGTTAAATTTATCCGTTAGATGATATTTAGAAACAAAATTAGACATTATGCAATTAAATCTAGAAACATATAAAGAGTAAAATTAAATGTAGTGGATAAATTTAACTTGAAAAAAGTCCTTATCAACCCCCAATTCTCCCACTGTGGAAGCACATCTTGGCACAAATGCTGACGAAGTTTACTCTTTTCAGAAATACAAATATCACACTCTCTCAGATTTTTAAATTTTTAAACTATACAGAATGACTTCATTTTACTTTACTTAGTAATTTTTGCACAAGCCTTTGTTTTCCACCCACTCATACTGCCAAGTCACCCCCTCATTTTTTGATTTTTCTAAGCAATCATTATTTTTTTTTTTTTGCTTTTATATCTTTAAGTCCTATCAGGAGTGTAACAATGAAAAATAGTCAAAGCATATATAGTTAGTATGTATAGTTAGTTCCAAGAAGTCTATAATGCATGAGAGTAGTTAGTGCCAACTAGCATATGCAAGGATTGAGCTGATGAAACATCATTACCCACTGTTAAAACGATTTTGGAGAATGAATAAATAATAAATTAGCCTACAAGATGATTTTTCTTTGTTGTATCCTTACGCTATGAGTAGTTCCTTTATTCACCGTTTCGAAAACCTTTAATTTCTTTTCAAACTCCTTTCTTCTTTTCTTGACAATTAATTTATTTTTCTTTTCAAGCTCCTTTCTTCTTTTCTGAATTGTTAATTATATTTTTAAGACAAGAAATTATTTTTTTGTAATCCTTAACTTGTTTTAATAAGATCTTCCATTTGCGACAAGCGACAAGAAAATTGATTTTTGTTCATATGTGTGCATGTCTTATCATTTTTTTTCTCTAACTAATTTTCTTTATTACCATCATTTATTTGTTTTAATTGTTTAAAGGAGATCGTATTTGATTCTTTTGGTTTACTTGATTCTGCTCACTTGCATAACAATTATTTTCCCATGATTGTTGTGTGTTCTATTTATCATTATCGTTGTACAATATTTATGTTTAAACAATGCATCCCTTTTATATGAATTGGAATTGGGAAAGATCTGGCACCAAAATTTTTCAAAACATAAAATTTGGGCTTCCATTTTTCTGTGTCTGATTTTCGTCTTTTTCGGTTATAAAAGTGACTTCCCCCTGTCATTTCAAGCCTATTAGCAAACAGTTTTTAACAGGACAAAAATTTAATATAAGATAAAATAACATATAAAATAGGAAAAATGACATATAAAATTCAAAAACACAAATAAGCAAAGTAAATTGTAAAATTCCTAAAATACCCTTACTTCTCTTTTTCTAAATCAGAAACTCTAGTTTCCAAATTGGAAAACCCTGACTTTGAAACCCTTTACCCAGCCACCAGCCACACACACACACGAAGAAGAGAGGAAGAGGAACGAAGAAGAGGGATTTCTGACGGGAGAGGGAGACCCCACAGCTCGCTGCCGCTGCACTGCTCAGGGTTGTCGCATCGCCGTCGCCGGGATGAGGGGAGGCCGCCGCTGCTGTCTGAGAAGTCGTCTTCATCACGGATCAGAACTTAGGCGAGAGAGAGGACCGCAATGGAGGAAGGAATCACGCCGCCCAGTCGCCGTTCGTGGGTAGTCGTCGCCGGCGTTGTCGCGAGAAGGAGAGATCCCGCGTCGGAGGAGAGAGCCGTCGCATTCTGCCATCGCTGAGGGACCAGCCTCTGTTAGAACTGTCACTGCTGTTGTGTTCCGTCACTTCCGCCTCGCTGTGACCCCGTTGCCACCACCGAAGGCTCTAGCGTTGCCGCTGCTACTATAGCCACCATCATCTGTTGCATGTGCAAAAGGAGAGAGGGGCCATGAGAACAAGGAAAGGAGTCGTGTGAGGCTTGTGCCAAGAGGCAGAGGGCTGTTCAGCTGCCACTGCTGCTGCCATGATCACCGTTGCAGTTTCAAAAAAAAAAGGGATGCCATCGAAGTACCTCTGATATGGTCTAGATTCCTTCCTCTAATTTACTCTGTTTCCATTCTTGCTCTGCTGCTATTTCATTTGTTACCCTATTCTCGTTTTATTTTATTTCAGCCCCTATAGCTATGATTATTGATAATGTTACTGCTGGTTCTAAAGTCGCTGTTGTCATTGGAGTTACATGATTGGAGGAAACCGTCACTAATGGAACTGCTACTGACATGGCCGTCGTGCCTCTACCGCCAAGAAACGCCTAGCCGCAGCCGTCAAAGCCAGCCTCGTCGTTGTTGTCGTAGTTGCAGATTTGGAGCTTCGAAGAGAGAGGAGTTCCCGGAGAGAGAGAAATGCCAAGGAGGAGGGACCATCCGCTGCTGCGTTGTTCCTGTCGCCGTTCGGATGTACCTAAGCCAAGCCATCGTCCTTGCCGCCGGAGTTGTTGGTGTTTCTAGAGCTGAACTGCTCCTATCATTATCCCGGTCCAGCCTTCTTCCTTGATTCTGCTCTAGCTTTCATGTCCTATTATGCCACCATTTAATCTATCTTGTCCTTGTTTTAATTCGATTTTAGTTTTGTCTGTTTTAGATTCTCAGAACTATCGCCAGCTCCATCTTGTCGCTACTCCGGTCCAAATTCTGCGCAGTTTCGTACCCTTTAATTCGACACTCCGGGTTTGGTCTCTTCGGTCCGTTAGGACCATGCTGTGAGTAGGCTTTACATTTATAATCGTTAAGCTTTTGGTTTATGCTATTATGAGTTTTTAATTATATTTATAGAACTATTATTGAAGAACTTTGATTTTATTAGAATAATTGATTTATTATAGCTGAATAATTATTTTTATGAAATTCATACCTTAGAAATTTTACATGCGACTATATATATGTTTGGTAAAGCTTTATATTATTTTAGAATATTGATTTTTATTCGAATATATACTTTTGAAATATTAAAGTATTTATTGGCACTCACTTTGAAATTATGAAATATGTTTTTATGATTGAGAAAATATGATTTAAAAGGATTTCTAATAAGAAAGTATTATCTGATTGATTTGATTCGATACCTTATATATTTGAGAGATTAAAGATTTATTGTATTTGAAACAATATGTTTTGAATTGGTTTGGGAGGCTCGTATAAGAAAATCGTAGTTAACGGCGGTTATGACATTAACTTAGATGCATCTAACTCAGACTCCAGCTAGCAGGGGTGTTGCTAGCCTAACGTGTAGGCCACACGTTAGATCTGTTATTCTGTTAGGACACACAAGAGGAAAGGGATACCAATAGAGGTGGAGCCGTCCATGTGTGGACTTTTGATTTGATTTCTGTATGAGAACTCCCTTGTTGATTCACCTATTATTATCAACTATTATTTTCTAATTAAAAATTACTTTAATAATGATGTTTATATGGTCTCATGTCGATTATAGATGTATTATCTAGTCACTGAGTTGCAAAACTCACCCTATTTTCTAAAAATAATTTTCAGGAGTAAATATTTGATTATGTGAGCCTTTCGATTCAAGAGTAATGATCTGCAATGGGTATCTGTTCTTTGTTGAGTTCTTAGACGTCATCTGCTCCATATGTCACAGGCAGGATCCATCCATATTTATTTTATTTTTGTTTTTTTAATATGTAATTATTCATTTTAGAAACTGTAAATTTATTTAAGATATTTGTAATTTTTTTTATTCAACTTATATTTGAGTCGGTTAGGCTTTCTTAGGAATTATTTTCCTATGCGCCAGTCATGGCTTATTTTCGGCCGTGACATAAATAAAGTAAAAGCAAATTAAGTAAGTAAACAAAATATGATGAAGACCTTAGGACTGTGTTGCATCTGCATGTTTTATAAGCAGTTAGTGAGGCAGCTAGTTCAAGGTGATGGGACAATCATATATTCATAGTCATCAAATAAAGCCTTTCATTAGAAACATGTGTTAAGTAGATTTCTTATGTAGTTGTCCTTCTCTTCTTTCATTATTTTAGACTAATCATTATGTTCTGATGCGTATTTTCGTTTCTCCGCTTCCAAAAGTATGATAACTGACAAGTGTAACTCCCATTATTTTTTTATTTTGGTTCGGAAATTCTATTGAATCTCGTGCTACAACTTTAGATTAAAAAGGGAAGCATTGCAAATTTCCTGTATGTCACATGTGCTTGGGTTTATTGTCTAAACAAAAGTATTTATGTATCTTCTTTCTTTAAAATAAATGAAGGATCAAAACATCATTTTGGATCCCAAAAGAAAAAAAAAAACAAGAGGCTTGGTTCGGAAACCCAACAGAGTTTCACTTATTCTCCCTCACCCGCCGCTGTTCTTCCATTTCTACTGCCGGTCGTCGTGTATTTTTTTCTTCCATATGCAGTCCCTTCACTGGTTTGTATTCCTCCCTTTTTTGTTCCCGTCTTTGTTACTTTATACTTTTCATTGTTATTTTCCCCATTTCTCTGCTTTTATTTTCTTTTGTTCCATTGCTTCTGTATTTTTTTTCTTTGGTTGCTTCTGTTAATTTTGGTCGCTTCATTGCGAACTATTGCTTCCATCGTCCGTTCCTTCTAATGCTTCAGTAAGTTCCCTTCTGTTGCTTATATAGTTCTGTTATTTCATTGGTTGTTGCTGCTGCTATGTCATGGCTTATGAGTTATGAAACACTTGATATGGTATGTTAATTCTTGTTGAATATCCCACCTCAATATAACAACTCATCTTTCTATTTATTATAATATTATAATTATAATATACTACTATTATTTGTGTATATATTCCATTGATAAATATCTAATGTAGTATAACCGGTGCAGTTTGTCAACCTTGATTCTTGGCTTTTGATAATAAATAATCTTTCACTTATTCAAATGTTTTTACTTACCAGGTCAAGAATTAATTTGATATACATGTGCTTTTATGACATATTCAAATTTATTTGTAAACAGTCATTAATCCTATTAAATAATAAGACTTCAACTAATATTAAAACTAATTAATGTTTTTATGTTAAACTAATTTAATTAGACTTAATTGATTAAAAAGTTAGATTATTTTTAAAAAAAAGTAATTCTAATATTCTATCCACCTATGACGTATCATGTAATGTGCCTTATAGTGTTCCATATAGATTTCATACCTTTTTTAGTACCTAATTTTAGGGTATAGTTTGTATTCTCTATTTGCTTTAAGGGTCTCTTTATGTTGTGCTTGTCATTTGTCTAGTAATATTGTTTTTTGTCCAGGTTTTAAAAGATGCCTAGGAAACCACGGTACAACATTATACGGGAACTCCCGAAAGATGCCGGAACTAATGCCGAAACTGAAGAGACAACGGTTAGTGTTTGTGGTTAACATTTCTTGACGTAAACTTATGTGAAAATTATATATCCTTCAATTGTATCATTGAACCATGTTAATTTTCTCCCAGCAAAATGATTAGTTTATGAATTAAAATAATTCTCAATACTAATTTGTTCTCTAAAATATAATTCTAAATGCTTTCACATTGTCTTAAGGTTGGGTCCATGACTAGAGGATCTGAGACATCACGTGAGCAACCACGTGATATGGCTCATCCGATTTCTTTCTCAGCTAATAGAGCTCCAGCAACCCGTATAAATGAACTGTTTCGTGCACCGCGCATCGATCATAGGCTTGCGCAGTCAAGTAGTGCTGATGACCCTCAAACTCCAACAGAACACATAGAGACTCGGCATCGCGCGGAAGTGGCTGAACATGAATTAGAAGATGAGGATTACGATCTAGAGGCGGATAAGGTTCCGTCGTTTGATGACCACATCGACGACTTGTTTGCTGCGCAAGAAGGCGAAGGTCCGCATAACAACCAGAAAGGAAAAGATACAGATTTCTCGGAAGTTACTGTTATCGGTAAACTTTTTTTCCTCCTATTTTCATAAACAGTTATCTTTATAGTCCTTTACTTCTATTTTCCTTTTGTGCAATGATTAGATAGTAATTTTGTTACCCATACACTTCTTAGAGGACGGCGTGAGAAAAGTTTCTAAGTTGTCTGTGAAGGAGGCTAGAGCGCTCCCATCTAATATAAAGATAGTACTCCCATTTAACAAAAAGCTTCAACCGATTGGTCAGGCGGCAGGATTATTGAGTGGTTTCATAGGGAGTTTGGGTGCGGATTATTCCCAGTTCCCCATACACTTAGACAGTTGGAAGCAGGTGAGCAAAGCTAAGAAGGAACATGCATACGACATGCTTAAGATACAACTTTAAGCTTCTACAATTTAAGCAATTTTAGTATTCGTTTTTTTTTATTTTAATCTCTTTTGCATGGGAAAATTATATGGTTACTAAAATGTATCATATTGTGTTTTTCACATCATTATTTAAGCACTTCTCATTTATACGTAATTGCGACTGCTTGTACTGGATTTGAGCGTCATACTTTAACAATTTATATTAGCATGTAATGGTTGTGGCATTTCTTCAAATTATCAGTCTTATACTTGTTCGTTGGTCTTGGTTAATGACAATGTCAACTAATTGCAGTGGGTCTTTTACTATGAGGATGATGTCGGAGAAAAAATAAAACGCGATATTTTGAAGAGGATAGGAAAGAACTGGAAGGATACAAGGCACCACTTGTATCATAGGTGTTACAAAGAAATAAGGACTTATGAGGAAAATCTTAAGCATCACCCGAAAGGAATAGACAAAAATGAATGAAAAAAGTTCATTGACTATCGCCAGAGGGAAGATACAAAGGTAAGCCTTAGTATATTTTATTATTTCCACAAAAACATACATGTGTATACATATTACTCCCCTTACATTTTATATTCAACATCTATTTTTCATTTACAGTTGCTTTTGTTATTTGTTCATAGAAAAAGTGTAAACAGAATGCTGTAAATCGAAGCAAGCAACTTTACACACATACTGGGGGCTCCAAAACATTGGCAAGAAAAAAAGACTAAGTGATAATAAGTCATTATTTGCATTAAGATTTTGATTAATCTTCCTAAATATGTTGTTGTTGTTTACTAAATTGTATCGATATCAACGATATAGGAGAGAGAGCAAGGAAGGCCCGTTGGTAGAGGAGAGTTGTTTATCATGACTCATAAGAAAAAAGATGGCTCATATATCCATCCCGAAGCGCGTGTTGTTAGTGTAAGTCATGTTTGAAAATTTGAAGCAACATAGCTTACTGTATATATCGTGCTACTGTTAACTTCTTCCTTTCCAATGTGTTGTATATTTGTAGGAAGCAATTGCGAATGTTGAGAGGCAAGATGAATCCTCTAAGCACCTTTCACAAAATGACTCGCTAGCTCAAGTTCTCGAAAAGGAGTACCCAGGACGAGTTCGTACCCTAGGTGCTGGACCATGTCCCACCCAAGTCTTTGGTAACGCTGCTGGAGAACCGTCGGGTTCTGCAGAGTCCAATGTAGAGGACAAGAGCATGATTGTAGAATTGACGGCTAAGCTAGAAGAAGAGCAGGCAAAGAGACAGTCAATACATAAGGTCTTGGGATATGTAGTCCAACAGCTAGGAGGCAATTTGCCAGTTGAGATTGCTGCAGAGCTGGCTTTTTTGGGCGGTACACCGGACTCGTCATGCGCAAGGCCATCTTTATCTGGCAATCACGACCCGCAACAAAAATTTTGAATTACAATTAATGGTCTTAGATACTTTTACATTTAAGTAACACTAGTGCTTTATACTTATTTTATTCAACTTAAGCATTCTTACTTTATTTTGGATGATGTTATGATAATTTTATTATATATGTTATTTTCTCATATGTTTAATTTGGTTTGTTATGTTAATTGAGTTGTTTTACTTGGTTGAAATTTCTTTAAATTAATTGAAAATTAAAAAAAATTAAATTTTAATAAAAATACTTTCTCAAAATAGGCAAAATAATAGAAAATCTAAAATTTTAATGGGAATTTAAATTTGGCGGCGGTTTTTAACCACCGCAAAACAGTAGTATTGTCCTCCTTATCGGCGTTTAGCGGTGGTTACAAACCGCCGCAAATTGGGAACTAACATTTCCCATAAGCATACTGCGGCGGTTATTAACCGCCGCAAAACCCAAATTTCCTTTTGCGACAGTTATTCCAGTGGTTGACTAAAACTGCCACTATCTGTTTTGCCGCGCCCCATCTTCTGGCGTTTCATGAAACCGCCGCGAAATATTTTGCAGCGGTTCAAAACCGCTGCTAAACGGCTCTAAGAACCGCCGCTAAATGCCGATTTTGTTGTAGTGATGCCCTGACAAACACATACCAAAGAATTTATAATATAAAGTGAAGAATAAACTTAGTATTAAGGTGATAAACTTATATTCTTTTAAGCAGTTCCTAGTGGCATGTGATATTCGAAGTTAAAATTATACCAAAGAATAAACTTAGTATTACAAAGCTCTTGGCAAATTAATTATAATATAAAGATTAAATTAATAACAGTACTAATAAAGCATAAAGATAAAGATTTAGGGCAAGAAGCCTACAATTAATGTAGTACAATAATGTACTATACTCTTCTAATATACATACATGTAAGAGTGTATAAAGGCGTCAAAATTAAGCTTGTCTATATATAAATAACATTATTATTTTGGATCTATGAGAGACTAAAGTGTAAAAACTCTTGAATATTAAGCTCTATTTGAAAGATATAGAAAGTGACTATAAAAATTCGAAAACAAGCAAGGTACTGACATGCCAATGTGTTTAAGCAACTCCACCTTTCATCTAGAAAGATACAATTAGTTCTCATTGAATAAAACTTACATATATATTAATTATTTGAGAATTCATTCTAACTAACAAACAGTAAGTGAAGTCTGATATATAATTGAAAGCAAATTCCAAAATAAGCAATAATAAATTGGTGAGGTAGATAGTTAGATGTTAGGTATACAAAAGTAATTTTCTAAAACAAATGCTGACCTTGAGTTTTTTATTGTTCTTGGTCTCTATGTACATCTAGATTTCTATTGCATAAACCTCCAATAGTTGGGTTCTCTCTGACATGATTTGTGAAGTTTCTTCAAGCTTTTCCATCAATTAACAAAGCAAAGAGTCTTAACTAAATGCAAATTTAGTCACTTAAATAAGCAAGAGAACAATCTAATCCAAAATCCATTATACACAAGCGCACCTGGCGTAGAGATACTCATCTTAAAAGATCTGCATAAATAGGATCAGTCCAATTTGCACAGTCAAGCATAAGCTTCTCAAATGCTACACATCACAGAGTTTCACAATAATAATTAACTACACTTTCGATTTCGCATAATACACAAATGCAAAGCTCAATTTATATAATATACCATATAATTTATATACTTGCTGGTTGCTTTAGTTAACATGTATGTCCTTGCATCATGGACAAAATATATATTGATTTATAAGGGTAATGATCATACCATATAAACTTTAGAAACACTAATTATTATAGCTACTACCCAAGAAGAATTTGAGTCTTATTTTTCGGAATCTCTTGGTTACTTGACTTGCAAGGTTTTTCAGTAATTCAGATTACTACTACCTAATATTTTTAGATAAATTAAGATTCGAAAGAATTATGTTCAATAAAGGAATGCCTAGCTGCTATATCTGCACTGTTAAGTTTTGGTATCTTAAATGAAGATTTGAATCACAAGCTAAGGGATTATATCTACCGAAAAAATAGGATAGGGATATTGTAATATATTATATATATAATACGTGCAGATAAAATTTAATCTACCAACTTTTCTTCTTAATTTTAGATCCTACAACCAAACTATAATGCAAAGACAACTATAATTATATATCTGCTAGTATTTCTTATTTCTGTTCATCACTTATCTCGTGAATGTATATGCATGTAACCTTCTTTTTGTCAATTATACATGTGTGTGTAATAATAATGATGCCATTTAAGTTCATGAAAACAATGACACAATCTCACAATTAATTCGAAAAAAGATGAAACTTTTGAGAGATCTTATTCTTACCTTCAGTGCCATTTAAGTTCATGGACATTGGCATCAATGTCATGCCACGACAGTTTGATTCTTTTCCAGTTGCACAAACAAGGAGATTTCCAACAATGCTAAAAAAGCATTAACAGAAAAATAAGAACATTATCTTGTGTTAGTACTGAATTTTTGGTTTCTTGAAGTTTATTAGAAACAAATGCACCATATAATCAAGGAAAAGAGATCTATTACTTGAAGGATTTAGCTAAAATTCTTGGTATAGGACCACTGATATTGTTGTAGGACAAGTCACTGAAATTGATAATCACAAAAACAATATAACCATAATTAGAATAAGAGAAAACTTCAAAAACAGAATTATTAATACACAAAAAGTGAAACACATTACAAGTGATTTGTTGATTTCATGCAAGAAATGGTCTTGACAACGCAAAAAGTTAAACACTGGGTAGTCCCTCAATTCATGATATACATATATCAATTCCTTCCTTAATTAGCAAACAATTACTGTGAACAATTATGAATTCCTTAATTCATGATATACATATAATAAGTTATCAACTCTTTCCTAATTATCACCTCTCTCACAAACATGGAGATTGTCTGAAAAAATTCGAAACAGAAGTGAGTGAGAAAATTTAAGTCCCGAACTAAACAAGCACAAATTAGAAATAAATTCTTACCGCAATGACTTGGTACGACATGAGAATCAGTTCCACGAGATCTGATAGCTTTGAACGCAACTTCAATCGAAGCTTCCAGAGACTCCTGCTTGCTCGCGTTCTAGATCTCTTCAGCAAGTGCCATTGCGTCCGCGCTGAAACCGCGCTCTAAGTGCTTGAAGCCACCGGAGCAAAAGCAGAACCAGCAGAAGAAGCCGTCGTGGAAGACGAGGAAGAAGCAGAAGATCTAAGCATTACCTCAAAGATCTGAATGGAATCATCACTGAAGCTCTCGTCCTCTCCCTCAACGATCTGAATGGAATCACTGCCCGGTAGCGATGACATTGAGATTCTAGGGTTTGAGAGATATCTCACTCTCCCTCATCCTTTCTCTCAAAGCCCTGTTTTGATTTTTTTTTTTTTTGGTATGGGCTGAGTGAATATTTGTTTGAGTTGGATTTTTTTATCATTAATTAGATTGAGAGTAGTGGAAGTTTTTGTTAATTATTTAGGGAGGTTTTATAATTTGTCACAAATAAAATATATTATGGAGGTTTTTAGTAACTCCCATTAAAAAACTTTTTTTTTTTTTTTAGTATGGGCTGAATGAATATTTGTTTGAGTTGGATTTTTTTATCATTAATTAGATTGAGAGTAGTGGAAGTTTTTGTTAATTATTTAGGGAGGTTTTATAATTTGTCACAAATAAAATATATTATGGAGGTTTTTAGTAACTCCCATTAAAAAACTACCACAAATAAATAAAAATCTTTTAGTGTTTTAATCATGACATACTTACCAAGCGGCAAAAATAACCATCTATTTTGTCTATAAAAGTAACCATCCGAATCCATATTAAACTGAAAGACAGTATATTTAACATGTGATTACTTAAATAACCATCCACGTATGAATAGAAATAATCATCTGCTAACATAATGAAATGAACATCTGGATTATTCGTCATTGAGCACAACGTATAATATTTTTGGTTTAAACTTCTCCTTAATCACATATTCATGATACTAACGGCATATATTTTATAATTGAAAAAATTTACACTTTGTGATAAATTTACATTATGAAATATGACATAATTAAGTAGAATTTAGCAATGTAATAGCATGTCTATTATAACTTAATCACTTATATCTAACTGCAACAACTCTAAGCATACTTGAATTCAGTGAATGATAAAATAAATCCAACTCAACAATATGATCACGTTGCGTCTCATCAGTTTTTAACTTAGTCAGTTCCACAACCTGCAATCGAACACAAATAAAAAAAAAGCCAACCAAAGGAATTAAGTGATATATGGTACTATAATCTCACAAATACACAAGAATAACTATGATCAATAACCTAAAATAGAAACATAACTTATTATTGGAAACACATTGTAAAATCACAAAAAGAAGATATACACACATAAGTGAGAGTGATGATGCATGTGATCATTTATGTTCAAAACCAACATGAATAAACCATTTCATTCAAATCACTCAATAAAACATGGTATGCACTTCTTAAAAATATACCAAACAATTGATAACATCTAAATTTTTAACCAAATTGGTGTTTTGATAAAAAATCACAAACAAGTGCATAACAAAATTCAAGCTCAAACATCATTAGAAATCACATAAAACTGCACAATTATAAATTATAATGCCTCATGAGAATAGATTTTAAGTCAAATGCTGGCCATACATAAGAATTAAACAAAAAGAATTCATTTAGACATTTCATCAAGCATATGATGTGCATCATGTGTAAACAGAGCATTCAGTTCAATGGAAGCAGCAATCAACCCATAAAATTCAGCCAACAAACACATTCAATCTAGCAACAGATATTAACTAGTCCTAAGCCTAATCTATATGCAGAAACTAGAATTAAAAGCAATGAAATAAATAAAATAGAAAGAACCGTGGACAAGGAAAGGGATGGAACCTGAGAAAGAAGAACGGCGGCAGTGATGGTGTCGTAGCGGCACAGAACTTAGCCGCTACTGGGTTGCACCGGGGTGTTGCTCGCCGGAGCTGGCAGGCGCGAACAGGGGCGTGGGGGCAGCGAACACGACAGGGAGAAATGGGGGAAAAGGAAAGAAAGAGAAGAGAGAGAGAGGGTGGGCGACGGTGGTCGCTAGTGGTGGTTGCGGACGGTTTGACGGGGTTGGTTGGCTGGGGGGTGATGGTTGGGGTGATCTGGGTTGAGAAAACGAAGAAGAGAGATAACGGTTGGGTAGAGAAGAAGCGATGGCGCGGCAGCGTAACGACATGTTGCTGCCCTTCGCGTCCCCTCCTGCGTGAATGGCGGTGGCTGTGGCGGTCGGGTTGTTATGAGTAAGGCGGCACGACGTTGAGGGTTTGACAGAGAGGGATTAGGGTGCGAGGGAGAGAAATTGGGTACTAAATAGGGAGAATAGATTCGGACGGCAGGCGGTGATCGTGGACGCGCTACACCGGCAAGATTCTTGAAAAAATGGAGAGAATGGAGGTAACAGTGTATTGAGAGAGGGAGTTCTTATTTTGATTCTATAACTGACGGTAATCCTAATTTGTTTCAAATTTCAAATTAAAAATAATTTAAAATTTATTAATTGCCCATAATATATTTTGGAAAAGTACAGGGAGCCAATGGAATATTTGTACAATGTGTACAATGGAGGTTTAGGGAGTATTAGAGATATAACCATTAGTGTTACTTTTTTCCATCAGCGTAAGCTTCTGGGATGAGTGGTATCATGACATGGTATCAGAGCTCTAGATTCGAAAGGTCAAGAGTTTGATCCTTGGTGAACCCCAAAATCAGCTTAATGGTTATTCTGGATATTATGGGTGATGTTCATTTTATTCATATTGGGCCAAAGATTTAGTCCATTGTACACTTGGATTATTGGCTCCCTAGCAGTACTCATATATTTTAACTTCCAATTTAACTTCATTGTATGCATTGTACAATATCTCTATTGGCTCCTCATACTTTTCTTTTATTAAATTTTTTACAAGTTTATCTATGATAATAATCGACTTTTCAAACGTTGTACGTTATGAAACCAATGAGTATATCAATATAAAATTTAAAGAAATGAAAGAGAAAATAAAGTATAGTGAAATATAGATAAGGGCCCGTTTCAGAAACATCAAAATAATTTTTTTTGAGCTTTTAACTTATGAAAAGTAGTAGTATTAATGTCTGGTATAATTTTTAAAATTAAATTGCAGCTTTTTAAGAAGCTATTTAGGAGCTTATAGAGAAATTAAAAAAAAATGATTTCTCTCATAATACTACTACTTTTTATCACATTTCTATAAAATAAATATCTTTAGAACTAAAAACCTAAACATAATAAATAATTTGTTTATAAACTATTTTTAATATAATTATTTATTGTTTAAACTATTTTTTTAAAAGAAGCTTAATTAAGCTTTTTATCCAAACTGGCCTAATTGTATTAACTTTATAGAGTTCTGAAGTTAAATGTTACAATAGAAGTAGAAGAAAGAAAATAGTAAATGAAAATAAAATGAAGATGAAAGAAAAAATGGAAGGAACACTTGATTTTCCTCAATGAATCTGTTTGCGTCTATGTGACATTAGGATGTTATAAGTACTTGACAAATGGTTCCAATCCTGCTTATTTATAGAGAAGACTAGACTAATTAAAAAATTACAATTAAATCCTAGTAAAAATTATTTTCTTCTAATAACAAATCAGAACTACCTAACTGCTTGTTGAAAATAAACATCCTTTTACCAATTATAACTTTTTGCATGAGAGTATGTAAGTTATAACTTCTGCATGAGAGTACATAAGTTGTAACAATACGTAGCTGGCACTTTTGTCCAGCATATATTATTCAACGAGTGTTTATAATTTTTTCTACCATCATATTTCGATTATCATACTTATCTGACACATACCAACTTGCTATTTATTGTCACATAGCTAATTTTAAATATATGTTAAAAAATAATTATTTTTAACAAAATAACAGGTAAAGTTAGGATAGAATAAACATTTTTTAAAAAGTATCTCAAATTTGTATAAAATTATTGTGTACTTTGAGGAAAAATACAAATAGATTTTAGTTTTTTTCTAAATCTGTTACTAATTTATTTAAAAATTTTGGTGCCACCAGATAAAAAAATTAACACCAAAATTTTGGGACAAAATTTGAAACAAAATATATTTTTTCATAATCTTGCAAAAAAAATAGTCAAAATCTATTTTAAATTTATCGGAAGTTAAAACTCATTCTAACATAATAAATTTTGTCCCACATTTTTGTTTGAAAAAGTCAATTTCTGGTAGAAATTTTTTTAATGGAGAATAATATTAGA
>NC_029790.2:123432844-123437135 GCF_000816755.2 Arachis ipaensis
TTAGAAGTCATTAAAATTTATTGTTTTTGACTATTAATTAATTATTAATATTTAAAAATATAAAATAAAATAAAAAAAATAATAAATTCTGATAATTTTTTAATATCTCTCTTTTTCAATAACTAAAATGTGAAAATTCAGGTGCAGTCGACTTCACGTGAAGTTAACACCTAAGAGCAGTTAGATGATTTGACTGATTTGACTAAATTTTCATCTAACGGAGGTATCAATTTCATATGAAGTCGACTTCATCAGAGTTTTCACCTTACTAAAATAATATTAATAATTTAGACAAATAAGATTAAAAAAAATTGACACTAGCTATCACTTACGTATTTTCTCGGATTAAACTGAAATGACGAAATTATTAGGGGCCCATTAGTTGACAAGCTATCACTCCACTACATTATGCAAGTAACATTGTAGTTCACGCATCATATATAGTTTAGGTATGTAGATGAATCTATATACATCCAGAGGACAGCAATAACTACTAATAAATATCCAGAAAATAGGTAAGAGAGAGATGGGATAGTCATAGATCAGAGAAGAATAAAAATAAAAAAAAGCCCCGTTATATCCGCACCATGCACATTATTTTGTTTAAAAGTTTCAGTGATACCCTATCACATGCAATTGAGGATTGAGGAGGACAATCTCTCTTTTGAATCATTGATATCCCTCCTAGGCATCTGTACCAGTACCACTTCATGATGGTTGATAATTACAATGATAATGTTGTAGTGGAGAGACGACATTGAAATGTAATCGCGGAAACATCACAAATAATATTCTATTTTAATTTTTCTTTAAATACAAATTTTGAGAATATTTAAAAAAATGCAAACTAAAGTCAACAAATTAACAGTTCTAGTCTTCTTTTGACCAGCATATACAGCGCATATAGGAAAAGGAGCAGTAAAAGATGTTGGAGAATTATAAGCAAAGCGCTGAAAATTTGCCATATCTATAAATTAAGATTACAATTTCGGGAAAGTGAAGTAAATAATTACAACTGGCTGTTTTCTTTTTTGTCCATTAGTAATTATAAGTATCGTTTCAAATTGAAGATTGCAACATCGACTGCAGTTGCAGTTAGTGCTTCAATATGACATCATATACTTCAATTGTAATTTTATCCAATGTAACTGTATCAAATCTGTGAGATATAAGGCTACCTTATTAAGATTATAACAAATTCAAATTTAAGTTGCAAATTAAATAAACCAAAGTTCACGTAAGATAAACGTTAGTACTATATCGAAATCAACAACGGGTAAAGTATTTGTTTTTGGATCTCCCTCCTCTAAAGTTACAAGATTACTTTAGAAAAAAAAAATACACCATTAATCATTTTTAGATTATGATAATAGAATTCACAAATAATAAATGTTACAAATTTAAAAGTGATTAAAACATCACTTTATTATTTTACTAACATTATTATTTGAGGATTTTTTTTTTTCTAAAATTTTTATAATTTTTTAAGATTATCCTAACATTTAATTTAATTAAATTCTATTCTTAACATTTGAAATAGCTTTAATTATAACTTTACGGTTAATTTTTTAATAATCAACTGTTAATCAATTTTTTTTCTAATTTTAATCTTAACTTAATCTCACCTTCCAATAACCTTCTAAGTCTCCACCACTGCCATTGCTATCATAACCACCCATCCATCCACAATGGCGGCAATCACACTTTAATTTTGGAGTTCATTCTTTTTTCCATCCTTATGGAAGCAATCACTCTAGAAGAGATCAAGAGCTGAGATCGTTGATTTGGTATATATGTATATTCACTACCTTTCCTGCAATTTCAATGTTATTTTCGCCGTTTCTACTGCAAAAAATTTGTTAAGTACTAGCGAATTTATTGACAAAATTACAAAAAAAAATCTACTAGTAAATTTGTTATCGTCGGATCTAATCATGGTAAAGTCCTTGCCAGAAACTAGTTATTGTCGGATTTAATAATTTGAGCGTAATTTATCGTGAAATTAGCGGCAGATTTTATATTAAATAATTGGCGAAATTATGGAGGTGGTTATCCTTGGATAATTTTCGATGGTAATTTTAGAGCTATATATTCTTGTTTCGCGTCTTATTATGATAAATTCGACAGTAATATATTATTTTATATTTATTAAATTAAATTTTACCAACGGATTAACTAATAGTTTAATAGTAATCATTGTAATTTTTTAAACTATTACAACCCGATATACCATTATGAATATGTCAACAATTAATAGTGAAATTCAAATTAGTAAAAATCAAGTAGTATTTTTAATAAAAAAGTCAACTATATATAATGTTAAATAACAAATGTATAGAATAAAAAGTTAAAGAGGTAAAATAATGTCAAACAAAGGAAAACAAAATCCTAATCACTACGGGTCCTAATAATCGTTGTTGTCGTCATCCTCCTAGTTCTGCAATGAAATTATATAACAATCTAATTAAAGTTTAAATATATAACAATCTAATAAAATTATACTAGAAGTTATCCTTATTCAGATTTATCATTTTTTTTTCTGGTTCATCCTCCTCTTCCAAGATAACTTCTTGATAATTGAACTCGTCTTCTTCTTTTTTGTCTCCATCCCCCTCTTCCGAGGTTATTATTATAGCATGTCATGTGAGGGACAGAACTCATCGATGCATACAATCTTTTTAGCCTAGGGGCAAGTAGTATATCCTTTAGTTTGGAATACTTTTTAACCTACATTTACCAATCTATTCTCTCTCTACTTGATACCTCGGTTCATCACAAAATTTACAAGTAGTGAAGTCTACATCGCCCTTGTAATATAGCATACAACTATTCAAGCAACAATCGATTTTCTCCGAATTTAGACCTAATTTTAAAGTTATCTTTTTTGCCTCATAATGACTCTAGGGGATGCCAATAGTCCTGTGTGGTACTAATTTGTTACAAAGAATAGTCCACTTATCAAAAGACTCTTGGGTATGATTTGACTGACACTTAATACTCATCATTCTAACACAAACAGATATTTCAAGTGAATGCACCCCTCAAACAACGGTTGTGCAGCAAATTCTAACATATCATAAAATTTCTTTGCCTCCGGGTTAAGCTATTCTTCAACATTTTTCATATCATTAACACTGATTGCATCAAATACATCTCTTTGTGTCTCTCTTAGTTACCCTCCTAATTCACCTATTCCGTGTCCACTTCTCTAACCACCTGAACCCTCCTTGATCGACGCTCAGATCTATTGGAGTTGGGTGCAGACCGATTGATTCTATACTCATCAACTTCTCTGGGTTCAATCTACACCTAATATCCATTCTTAAACCATTATGGTAAAGATGGAGGGTTATATCCGAAGGTCCTAACTACTTAGTCAATCGACACTTATAACACGGACACCTAGATACGCTTTAAAACCTAAACAGTTCCATATTGAAGACATACACAATAAACTGATCAATTCCTCCAAAGAAATCAAATTTTAACCTCTCGGTTGACTGTTATCCCTATCGATCATACATCTACAAACAATGATTTGGAATTATTTTGCAACAAACAATCTAGAATTTAACCAATAACAACTTTTTAAAGTTTTCAAAAATTTTGACAGAATTTTGTCTATAATTAAAATTTTCTACCAAATGTAATTTTTTTCACAAACCAAACATGTTTTAAAATTATTTTAACAAAATTTTGACAGAATTTTCCCTTAATTTATAGAACTCCACCAAAAAAATTATCAATTTTCATAGAGATAACAGTTGCAAGCATAAATTAAAACAAACACGAATTCAATAAAATATCAAATTCTAGCTGTTCTAGTGCACATCCCCTTATTACTTCACAATTTTTCAGCAAATAAGGATTTCGAGAAGGTGCCACTAAGCAACTTTATCCCACTTTCATTCTAAAACTCTATCCTAGAAAAATAAATCCAACATAAAACCTAAAATAATTTAACATGTTTAGAGATAGAAAACTAACCTGAGTATTGCACGAACAACCCAAGTATATATCAATGTGAATAACCCACGATTAGGATTTTTTAAACAAAAAAGGATGATAGAAGAGAAAAAGAGAGGAGAAAAACCTACATACCTGGAGGAGGGAGAAGAGAGGCAGTTCTGGTGACACAAGAATTCACGCGATGTAAGAAGTTCCAGCTGAGTCCATGCAGTCGTTAGAGGGTATTGGTGGTGGCCGACGTTGGCGGAGGTTAGCCAGAGGAGTTGTCGAAGGTAATGCACGAGAGAGAGAAAGAGAAAGGAGAAAGGAATAGAGAAGGAAG
>NC_029790.2:123437218-123440470 GCF_000816755.2 Arachis ipaensis
CTTACCATCGAATTACTGGCAGATAAATCCGACGATAACATATTGTACATTACCAAAACGCAGCATTCCACTAATTAGGCTTACCCTGGTAAATCTGACGTTACTTTTCAAGCCTATTTTTTTGTTCTCTCCAATTATTACCAACAAATTTACTATCAAAAACGAAAATCCCCTACAAGAAAAACATTGAGTACCATCAGATTTACTGTCGGATTTACCATTGGAAACAATCAGACAGTATAAATCTCGCCGGTAAATGTTCACCGTCGCATTCATTTCATCCGACGGTAATTACCGTCGGATTTTATGACGGATTACTAGCTCAGGAAATCAATTTGTTACCGGCGAATTTTTTCAACAGTAATGTTAACGACAAAACATGTTGTTTCGTGCCATGTTACCGTCGGATTATTCCTATGGTAATTACGACGGTAATGTCAATTTTTTCTTTGGAATTTGAAATAAATGGTCAATTTTAATTTTAAATTTAATTTGTTTAGTGGTCAATTCATAAATAATAAAGAATTTTTATTTAAAATAAATAAATAATATAATGTGCAAATTAAATAAAAGTCAAGTACACCAAATAAATGTATGAAATAATAAAACAAAAACCTAATATCTACAGATCTAGGTAGTCGTCATCCTCATCGTCAGTTCTGTGGTCCTGAGTCGGCGGTGCAGGAGGCGGTGACGATGTCCTTGTGCCACCAGAGCTACCGCTGCCACTAGCAACGGTGCTGTCACCAGTAGGGTCGATGCCAGCGGCGCACATCTGGACCTGGTACATCTCCATCTAAGCCTTCATACATTGCATCCGCTCTAGCGACTCCCTAAATTCCAGCCATAGCTCATCCATAGATATGCGGGTGAGGATCTCCTGATACCTTTTTTGATAATCGTTAAGCTCCTACACCTGGAGCATCAAATGTATGCCTTCCTCAGGCTGGACGGCTCGACTAGTGGCGGAGCCTAACGACGTCCTCAATGTCGAGGTGCGAAGGCTGCTGGAGAAGAATGATCCCATCTTCTATACGCGGTTCTTGTACGGGACTGAGGCAGTCTTGCGCCAAACCGCATGGGTCGACGACTGAGGCCGCAGATCCATCGGCGGCATCCTCCCCACTTTGCTAAGACTACTGAGACTGCTGAGTCGCGGTCTCTAGTCTCTGTGTGTAGGACTTCTGTGCAATTAACACAAGTCACTATAATTAGTAAGATAGATATATAGTTAATCTCTAATAATTTCGTAGTAGAAGATAACGAGATGTATGTTTACTCACATAATGGTCCTGAAATCGCTGATCAACAAATCTCACTTTGTTCTTCTTTAGCGTGTGGGTGTACTTGAACATCTCCGCCGATGTGGCCTTGCAGTCCAACAACTTCGACTACACCAGTTGCATTGATATACAAAATTATTAGAATGCCTAGTAATGATATGCAAGGTAGATAACATAACAAAGTTATTAACAATATTAAAGGAACTACATACCAGCCTGGCATTTGTCTTCATGAAGGTCGTCGAGCTGTCGGTGTACTTGCACAACCTAGTTGATGCCCCATTAGCTCGGTTGGTGAGATGACGATGCCTGAATCCCGCATCGGTCTCCCAGTGAGCTAACATGCCCTTCTTTACCTCTGGTCGGAGCCAACGCATCCGCTGGTCCTGCCCATGATGAACATCATACAACATCTACTGGAGCCGCTGACCCATCCTATAGTCAAATATCTTCTAAATGACTAGGTCATGCTCAGCATCCCAAATAAAGTGCAGCTACAACAAAGAAGCTTTAAATTTAGGTAAAGAAGATAGAAGATATAAATTAGCTAAAAAGGTTTAAAACAGAAACAATTAAAGTAATTACCGCCCATTTCTCAAACTAGCGTTGCCTAGTTTCAGTAGGGATCTTTATGTAGCTGGGCAGGGCTAGTCGCACATCAACTTGATGACATTCGTCATCTCCTAAGTACACGCGTTCGGGTTCTGTAAAAGCCTAACAACAACTCACAAACAAGAATCAACCCTAATCATTAAATTTAGAAAACAGGAATCAAGAATTATAATCATGAAAACTGGAAAATAATAACCGGCAATTCAAATCAACCTAAATCCACTAAGCAGGAATCAGGTTTCAGAAACTTTCAGCAATAACAGGAATCATAATCATAAAAACTAGAAAACAATAACTAACAATCCAAATCATGAAAACTAGAAAATAATAACCATCAATCCAAATCAACCTAAATCTACTAAACAGGAATAAGGTTTTGGAACTTTCAGTAATAACAAGAATCATAATCATAAAAACTAGAAAATAATAACCAGCAATTAACAGTTAAATAAACTAAATTAGAAACAACTCAGGCACTTTCAGCGATAACCATAAACAAGAAATACATGATTATTGAACGTGTTACTTATCCCGTGCCACCATCAGGCCAAATGCGCAACCATGTGGTGGGAGGTGGTGGAGGGGCATCAGCTGCTGCCTCACTTCTGTGACTCCGAGACTGCATCATCCGTTACTCGAGTCGGCGTCGCCGTGGATGCGGGCTGATGAGCGGTCTGAGGCGACGTTGCCACCATGGACGGAGGCACGTAGTTAGGGTTAGGGACTATGATGAATGGCTGATCCGCTAAACCCGCAACCTATGGCGTCACTGGTATGGTCGGAGTATAGGGAAAGGATCTAGAAGTCCCGAGGGTACCGGAAGAAATCCTCCCTCTACCCCGACCACGACCAGCAGCCTGATCTGCAACACCTCTATCTATCGACATGTCTGCAAATAACAGTCATCAACGCAGCAATTAACACAATTAGATAATTTCAAACACTTTAACAATTCAAGACCTAATGTATTGAATCTAATCTAACTTAATCAACCTAAATCCACTAATATTAGAAAACTAACCTTGAACTAACTTTGAAACTAATTCAAAATTAAAAATAAAATTCGAATCAAATCTAAACTAAATTAAACTAAAATTAAACAATTAACAAACAATCTAAACAATAATTTCTCAGCAAAACAATCATCAATGCAACAATTAACACAATTAGACAATTCTAAATACTTCAACAATTCAAGACCTAATGTATTGAATCTAATCTAACTTAATCAACCTAAATCCACTAATAAATTAATAACATAACAAACACCAACAAATAATAACATAAGAAGAAACTCAAGAAATAACAAATAATTCTAAAAGTATTTCAATTTAGTAAATAAAAAAAAATAAAAATT
>NC_029790.2:123440555-123442990 GCF_000816755.2 Arachis ipaensis
GTGTTTTAGTTTCAAAATAAAATAATTAAATTAGAATAAATAAGTATTTTGGCTAATAAATTTATTAAACAATAATTACTCTAAATTAATTCAACAACAAACCCTAAATCAATCCTAACTAAATCCAAGTTACTCTAAACTAATTTAAACCATAAACTGTATCTAAAATTAACCTAATTTAACAAAATTAATATATTAACCTATATGAAACCTTGATAAAAGTCTAAATACTCTATTCTAATTTAATTAACCTATATTAAACTAACATATTAACCTAATTTACTCTTGAATAAAAAAAATTAAAAAATTGTTCTTATAAAACATGAACTTTGTTCATCACTAACATGATTTTAATTTTTTCAATTTCACTGAAAATCTTATAGAAATTTTGATAGAATCTCCTCTAACATTAGAATTTTTTCACCTTTCAAGAGTTCCATCATACCAAATATCCATCAACCCTTCTCAATTAATTAATTTTGTCAATTATTATTAAGATAACATACAAATAGTTCAATCATTATTAATACAGTCAAGCATTTTTTTACTAACCTATCCTAACCACCCAAATCTACTAAAACAGAAAATCAAAATAATTAAACTGTACTAACTAATTAATTAACTTGATATAATAGAATTTAAAATAAATGAAGTTCAAACAAAATACCTTGAATGCAGAACAAGAGAAAACGGAGAGGATCGGAGGGGTTGAGGTACAGTGGTGGCAGAACCAGAAGTGACAGGGGCGTTGCAGCAGTGGCGGCAGGAACCCCACTAGGCGACAGCGGAAGCGTAAGAAGCGGCGGTGACGTTTGCAATAGCAACAATAGCAACAAGCAGGGGCGTTGCAGCAGCGACGACGTTTGCGGCAGTGGCGGCTGAGGAGGTTGACGAAGAGGAGAGAGGAGAAGGTTAGAGAGAGTGTGGGAGGGTGTGAGAGAGAGAGAGAGAGAGAGAGAGAGAGAGAGAGAATTTGAAATGAAGGGGAAGGGGTTTGCGGCTCCAATTTAGGGCACGATCGTCGTCGGATTTACTGGTGGATATTTCCGACGGTAACGCGATGCGGATTACCAAAACACAGTGTTCCATTAAACGTGTCTAATGTTAGATTTTTTCGATGGTAAAGTTTGGCACTTATTTGTCATGGTTTTTCGCCAAAAGTTACTAGAGGATTTACCGTCAGAAGCGACTATTCGCTGGTAATCATTTGACATGACGAATTCCTCATCAAACCCATCGCTACATCCGACTGTAATCGTCGCCGATAAATACAACGGTAAATCTGATGGTACTCATCGTTTTTCTTGTAGTGTTCGCCAGTAATACTTTGACTTGACAACTTTATTGTCTCAATCGCTGGTAAATTCGACGCTAAATCTGACGAAAAATCCGACAGTATTCAATATTTTTCTTGTAGTGTTCTTATCCACTGCCAACACCAATTCACGTTGGCTCCATGCATTCCGCATGTCCCAACCTTTCTTCTCCCAACTCCTTGACCAACTTTCCCCCTCCTTCTGCTCTTCACATCCCCAAATTGCCTCCAATTGCACTCAGGGCACCGCCATTTTTTATTGGACCGTGGCGCTTCCTACAGCGTTGTGGCACGTCGCTTTGGGAACTACCGAGCCAAGTCCTACTGCATTTTTTTTGTGGTTTCCGTGACTAGTAAAGTAGGGCATCTTTTCGAGCTACGCACCGATTTGAAGAGGGTTGTGGTGGGTTTCGGCATTCTGGAGTTGGATAATTTCGCGATTGAAAGTGAAATTTTGGGTGAAGATGGTTCAACATTGGTAGATTCCGAAGGTAGGTTCTTGGATGTGTTAGGAGAATTTGTGTTGGTGGCTAGTGGTGACGGTGGATGGATAGGTGGTGGTGATGGTGATGATAGTGAGAATAGTGAGGTTAGAAGTTGAAATTAAGTTAAGGTTAAAATCGAAAAAGAAAAAATTGACTGATAATGAACTGTCAAAAGATTAATAATAAAGATAAAATTAAAATTATTTCAAACGTTAAGGATAAAACTAAATCGTCATATTAAACGTTAAAAATAATTTTAAAAATATTAAAGACAAAAAAAAAAAAACTTCTACCTTTAACCAACTTTAACTGACTAGAAAATCTTGCTCATGAAATTGGAAATGCTTAAACACTTCAATATAAAAACTGAACTTTATGTCCAGAAGAAGTAGGAGTCTAGAAGCATTCTTTTGTTGCTAGATACTCTGTAGAAACCGATCCAGGCATTTTGCCCGGGAAGATGGAGAAATAGTTCCTTTCAGAAAAGAAGGTTCCAACTTCCAAGTTCTGCTCTCTATGATTGTATATTCATGTGTGTCTGTATATACGGCAGGGTAAGAGGAGAAATTTAGTGGTACATATGATTATTGTGATTATAATAAGTATGAAATTTTGAAAAATTAAAAAAATATAAT
>NC_029790.2:123443865-123444339 GCF_000816755.2 Arachis ipaensis
TTAGAAATTTAATTATATAGATCAATTAATTAGAAAAGCCTCTTCGTGAATAAAATAAAATGAGAAAAAAAAGTTAAAAATTAAACCACTAAGATTTTGTGTAGCCCACAATTCAGTTAAGTTAAGATAGCAGTCTGCATTGACTATACGTGGGGCCATTTCTTTTATATGTACGTATTTGGCTTGTCTGATTATATTACTTTTAGTTTCTCAATAAGAAAAAGAGGAGTGCTAGGAAATTGAATGGTATTTATTATTATTTGGTGTTTAATTTTTATTTAATTTA
Source organism: Arachis ipaensis (assembly GCF_000816755.2). Classification (NCBI taxonomy): domain Eukaryota; kingdom Viridiplantae; phylum Streptophyta; class Magnoliopsida; order Fabales; family Fabaceae; genus Arachis; species Arachis ipaensis. The sequence continues at coordinate 123,444,152 of NC_029790.2, forward strand.
TGTTTTTTTATTGAAGATAAAGAGATTTGAATTTTCGATTTTTTAGATGAATATAAAAGAATTATGCTATTTAAGTTATATTTCGTTGACATTTAATTTATGTTTATAATAAATTTTTATTTATTTTTATAATAAAAATAGCATTTCAGAAATTTGTAATTTAATATATTATGAATAAAATGAATAAA
>NC_029790.2:123445126-123445772 GCF_000816755.2 Arachis ipaensis
AATATTTTCTAATAGTTTATGTTATGAAATAAATATATATAAATAATTATTTATCTAACAATATTTTTAAACTTACAACATATTTTGTTTTTATTTTATCGCTTTTTAATCTGATTTAAGGAAAAAACTTTAATTTCTTCTGGTACTTTGAAGTTCATTCGATAACTTATCAATATAAAAATAGTTTATAAATAATGAAAAATTAGTAATATGAGTATTAAACTTCCTTTTTATATTACCTTAAAAGTTTTACAAAAAAATATTATATAATTACACTTGAGTATAATTTTGTTTTATATCACCAAGATATATAAATTAATGTCTAAAAATTTTATCAAAATGAAGAAATTTGGTGCTCCAAAGTGTAAATATGTTTATAAGAAAAAAAAAACATTTACACCTCAAAATGTCATCATGTATAATAATTTGGAGAAAAAAAAAATTCAAACACAACTTTTACTAATTTTTTAGATTAGAATTTCAATTTAAATTTTAACATTTTTTATATTATAATTTTAAAATAGTTAATCTATTTTTAAAAAAATTACTAAATAAACTAATTTTACTATTTAAATGTTATTATAATTTTATATTTTACGTTTTTAATTTTACATAAAATCTCAAACTTTTCAACCTTTTTGAAAAC
>NC_029790.2:123446899-123447149 GCF_000816755.2 Arachis ipaensis
TTTTAATTAATATATATTATATATATTTTTTATAATTCAGATCAACGGTTAAAATAATTGGAGCACCGGTACTCCCGGTGCACCTGAAATGTTTCCTAAAATATAAAGTAATGTAATTTCTTTAGTTCTAATGTGCTTTCATAAAACATCCCCACTTCACTCACCTAAAGAGTTCTTGTATAACAAAATCATTCTTTGTTGAACATCTTTTCTTATATATAATTTTCTAGATATTCTCAATTATACATTT
>NC_029790.2:123447814-123450993 GCF_000816755.2 Arachis ipaensis
TTCATCTTAACAAGTACCATAAAATACGAGAAACCCTAAAATAAGAGGGATATGAAAATTCATATAACATAACAGACACACACACATATGTATATATATAAGATTGATCATTAAGATAATAATGATCACATATGGTTACCACCTCCTCTGTGAAAGGCAGCATCCCCAGCACAAGGATCATTGTTCCAAGGAGATGGATAATAATAAGCAGTAGGAGATTGAGAAAAAGTGGAAGAAGCTTCACCAATTCTTCTCCCATCTTGCAAAGTTGTCATCTCATTACAGGTGTAGCGGATCAAATCTGCATTTGTGGCATCAAGTTCCTTTTGGAGCCTAATCACCTGCCGCTGGAGCACTGAAATGGCCCCAACGCAGCCGTAGACCGGATCCTTGATTCGCGCCTCCGCCTCGTACGCCAGAGAGTTCACGGCGTCCTCCCTCTGATGGGGTTGCACCTCATTCAGAAGCTTGCTCACGTTGCTTGCCCCAAATATCTTGTGAACGTTCGCGAACTTTTGAGGCTCTTCCGGTGGGAAGTACGGCGCGAAGATGCAATCCGGCATGCATTTCCTTCTCAAGAACTTGCAGGCAGCGCAGGGTGAATTCGAATAGCTTGACGACGCCATGATGATGATTTTCTCTGCAAACGCAATTTTCTTTTATTTCTCCTAAATTATCTATCCTAAAAGTTTAAGGTTCAAACATACAAATGATTTTGTATCTAAACAAGTATACTATTCACAAAAACTAAACTATTTATTAAATCAAGTACATATATAGCATCGGTTATTAATGTCATCAGTTAAATTCATAATAAAGTATAAAGGTTATCTAATTTCAATTTGGAAGTACAATATATAGTTTGGAACTAGCTAGGGTTATATATAAGGAGATCGAGTTTCTCAATTAAAAGCAAGGATAACAACACTTGGCTTATGCTATATATACCCAGCTGGTTTTCAAAAACATTTTAGCTTTTATGGCTAAAACAGTGGTCTTTATTATATTGATTATTATGAGTGTCATTCATTCATTCATAGATTTTTGGAATCTTTTTCCTTGCTTTCATTTTCCCTCTACCTCTGGGACTGAAAGACAAGGTAGAAGATAAAATTAAATAGATACCAAAATATTCTATATATATATATACACATGTCTTGATTTCATCCATTCTAACAGTATATTTTTTTCTTAAATCTCTCTCTCTCTCTCTCTTCTCCAGTACCCCTAGCTAGCTAGGTCTAGCTTTCGGTTGCTATAGCCTATAAGTAGTTGAAGGTACAATAAAGAAAAGGTACACCTATAAATGTGTGTGTGTGTGTGAAGTTCTTAATATTCAAGTCTTAGTTTTCTATCTTCAGCTGGATATAGAACATACATACATGCGTAAATAATTATTTCAGGGATTCACACCCCTTTTAAAATCTTTCTAAACAAATTCAACACCACCCACCACCACCAGAATCATAAATCTTAGAACTATATAATATACAACTAGAAGAGGAAAAGAAAAAGGAAAGTGAAGAAATTAAAAGCATATATAATTGGAATTAAAAAAAACTATACCTTGTAATAAAGCTAGGTTTAATTGAACAAATAGATCATTACCTTTTTTTTCGCCCTTCTTGTAGAAGCTCTTTCAAGATCTATATTCTTTTAATGATGAAAGTGAAAAAGAAGTCTGTGAAGAACACCCAGAGAATTCTTGGGGAATTTACTATTGGATGTGAGAGTTCAGAGGAGAAAAAGAAAAACCCTAGTTAGTTGCAGGACAAGATGAGAGAAACCCGCAAATACAATGACAAGAGACTAAGCAACAAGAGAGAATGGCGAGAAAAAGATTATTCTTTTCTATTATTTTTATTTTCTTCTTCCGGCGAGAGAAATTGAAAAGAAAGCAAAAGACAATGTGCAATAAATGGGGATACAAGGGTGAAAAAGAATGACTATGACGCAACCTTTGTAATAATATCCAACACTGTTTTCAGGAACTTACACACATTCATTTAAGTTTAACTGTAAGAATATGTCCCACTAATTATAATCCAGAACCGGCGAGAAACGAAAAAAAATGACTGGTTTTATTAGTATTTATTAATTATTATTATAATTAATATACTAATTAACAAATATTGATTAATTAAGATAATTTTAAATTTTTTTTAATCTTTCTATAATATACCTCTATAATTTATTCTGTTTTTAACGATAATTAGATATTATTAGTTGTCTTATACTTTGTTGTTAAAAGATTTTATCGGTAACTATATGATAAATTTCATTTTAATGTACTGTCAGGGTAAAGTAGTTTTACACGTGCATTCAATTATATAATATCATATCAATAAAAATAACTACATTTCACATTGACCGCCTGAATGGTCATAAAAAAAACGGATATGATTGTGCATCAAAATTAAAACTCTTATACAATTGTTGGTAAAAACCTTGTGGTCGTTGCCAATGAGTTATAGCTCAAATGGCATAGTTTCCTCATACTCACCTAAGAAGTTGTGGGTTCGAGTTTCCTTATCTTAGATAAAAATATTATAGACAATTGTACAATTATATCTAATTTGATGCGGTGTAAAGTGTTTTACACAATTGTACAATTATATCTATTCTCTTATACAAAATTAAATTCTTACAATATAATAACAACGATAAACATATAATTATCTCAAAAATATAAATTAAATAAGATATATAATAATTATTAAATTATTGTCACTAAAAATATTTTTTTAGTGTAGGGATATTATATATACTTTTCCTGACCATTGCATAAATTTTGTTTTTATTTTCAAATTTTTATAACAAGTTAGAGTATATAAATTGAAACACAATGCAAGTATAAGTAATAATCATAGAATTCTCAATAAATTATTAAATGGAGGTGCAAGGAAAGTGAGATAAACATATATAACTTAGAAAATGTCTTAGTTGAGAATATGTATATACAAACACATTATACACTGATAAAAGCTAGCCAGCTTATATATTGTCTCTCTTAAGATGGTAGGTTAGAATAAAATAAAATAGGAAGGAAACATGTAAATTATGAGTAGGTTTATAATATATGGATAAAAACTTTGGTTACAGTACTTATTGTACGAAATGCCACATAGCGAGTAGCATATGAAAATTACGAGAATATAAAATTACGGGTTTTCGGGAAA
>NC_029790.2:123451038-123470518 GCF_000816755.2 Arachis ipaensis
AAAGAATTTTTAATTTTTAAAAATTGCAAGTACAAATATATAAATTTTTTAATTTGTCAAACATAAAATAAAGTGCTTATATTTTTAAAAAATTCAAATACCTTTTTAAAAATTTTTATCCAAAATCATTCAACAAATACCATTCACATCATGTACACTTGAATCAGGTGCACTTCCTGCAATTACTTCCTCATCCAATCCTCTCCTACCAATATTTTTTGGATTTGTCAATATTGTACTCACATTATTATTTAGGAATAAGCTTCTTATAATGGAGCAAGCAGAATAATTGAGACTCAATTTATTTCTGGATAATTGTAGAAGAAAAAGAGTATCACGTAGTAAAACATAAAGTACCTAAAGGAATAGAGGGATAAAATGATTCTTACATTGGCTTAGCCTGTCTCCTTAACATTTTTTTCCTTATATTTTACTCATTCTCACATTTGGAGTGAGATGATTTTATGTAAGTGTATAGATTCTTAACATTTATGTAAAGGATACATTACCTAATAATCACGTATCTCTCACCAAATCATTTGTTGAATCGAATGTTTCTAACCAAATTCAAAATCAATCCAATAAAATTATTGACCCCAATTTACAATTATTTTCTTAGGATCCTTTGAACAAAGCAAACCTAATTTATAAAGTAATAAATGGATATACAACTCATACCTACAAGGGCAAAACGAAAAAAAAAATGATGACAACACCTGTGTATGTCAAAATGTCAAAGGTTGTGTAAGCTTTGGAAAACGTAGTTGCTTTGGAATGTTAGAAGATCTACTGATTTTGAATACACAAGTGGCTACTCCAATCGATTTTTTTTTTTTTAAATATCGATGCTAAGTGTTGAAAATTCTTAGAATTTTTTAACTTTAAGACTATCTATATTAAATCATTAAAAAAAATATTTAAAAGTACAAGAGTGTACCTGAATTCATCATGAATATAATTGAGAGAGTTTGCTTCTTTAATCTTACTTAACCAAAGTTTTCTGTTTTTCTAATAGGACTGAATCGCAACTCCTCTGATAAAAAAAGAACTACAAAAATGGTTTTGATGTATTGAAGACTAAAACCCTGAAGTCACTATTTATATTTGAGTGTGACACCCATTAAACTCCAAAACCCAAATAAAATAGTATCATTAGTTTTATTTTCATTTAATTCCAAATCAAAAGTAATAATGACTTATTTAATTCAACTTTTATGATAATATTTAATTTACGATTATAATTAATATATGTATTACCTATAAATAGATTAAAAAATAATAATTTCTTAACAATCTCTCACTTAGGCTATACACATATTTTCTTAAGATAATCAGGAAAAGTATAGGTAGACAATAAAAATGCTAAACAATGTGAACAATGAATATATCAGATGTTCAATTCACTAGGTGTGCGGATGGTTATCCTAATATTAAGATTTAGGTGGGTAATTTGGGGGTGTAGTGTGTTTTTACTTTATTGGGCCAATTTTAGAGCCCATTATTCACATTATTCACAAAAGTTGTCTACCTAGCAAAGTCCTCACATGCATCTTATAAACTTTATGCGTGCATCTGAATGCTATTTCCTTAATTACTTTAACAATTTAGTCTGTCACATATACCAATTATGAAATTACCGCAGCTTTTATCACATTAGTGTCACGACAGAACCACGATGATCACTATACTAATATACTCAACGACATAGATCAAATTTGGATGAGAAAATAAAAAAATTACATGCAAAAATGATATCATGCATACTTATTTTCAACGGGTCCAATTTTAATACCTTTATAAGATCATGAGTGAGAGCGAAAACAAAACTAAATACTTTATTTTTGCAGAAATATCAATATTCATAAATTTGTCTATATTATATGAACATCCAAATGCACACTCCCACTGAAATAATATATTATAAAATGATATGATAGCCACATGAATAGTATCCATGTAATACCCTAATTACCCTAAGCCTTACCTCATGTCATAAAGCAAAGGTTAATCAAAGGTTACAATAGTTCTAAGCCTTATACGATATTATATTTATAATTAGAAGGGATTAATAATACGAGAAGCCTGATGAAGAAATAAACTCAAATACAGAATTACAAACGCGTGAAACATTCACACGAAGCTACACGAATCGAGGCACAAGATATAGATACGAGATATCAAGACATATATAGATATAAGTAGAATAGTCATAGAGTACTAGCCGCAACCCGCGGAGTTTTAGTCGGCTAGTTATATATAGACAATACAGAGTTTTGAAAACTAAAACAGCATATACAATATTTCTCTCAAAGTAAGCCTCTAAGGCAAATATAAATACAAAAGAGAGATAACTAATCAAGATAACCAAAATGACTCCAAAATGAGATAAAGATCCTCTGCTCTGTCACCATCACGCAACTCACCAAGGTGGGTTGTGACCAGCATCTGAAAAATAACAACAAAGTATGGAATGAGAATCGGAGGTTTTTAGTATGGTAACAGTACCCAGTAATATAAGATATAAGACTCCGGGACACCAGAGGCAATCCTAGAACTTTATATCAATCATAAATATTCAAGCATATAAAATAGATAAATAAATCCTTAAACAGGTCAACTAACTTAGGGGATCTCTAAACTATCATTTCATCGCTGTCCCACAGCCTTCACCAGCCTAACCTCCATGCGATCCCATCGCCATCGCCTTCCAAGCCTTCTCAATCCCAGTAGAAAACACAAGTAGTTTCATACAAGTAATACACAAGAAATGATCAAGTATAGCAAGTAAATCAAGAAGCAATTAAGCATGTTATATAAATAGGCATAGTATGCAAGTAGACAAAGCAAACAACCACATAAAAAATGCACATGATGAATGCCTACCCTATTGGCTGTGATATCACATTGTCAGTAACTGCCAACCCGACACATCTCCATGGAGATGTTGCCTTTCGATCATGAATAAAATGGGTACCCCCAGGGATATCGTGGCCGGCACACGGTCCAGGGATATAGTGCCCGCGCACACTCTTGTGATTCCGAAAGGATGTGAGCAGGATACTCTGTCACAGACCTCACATCTCAACGTAAGCGGGACTAACCACCGCTCTTACGCCACCACCGCGACCTCGACAAGCGGGATTAACTACCGTCCTTGCCAGGCGCAAAGCGTCTCAACAATATCAGTAATAAACAGTAATTCCATATTCCTCAGTGATCACTTTCAACATTCATAAATTCATCATTATTCTTTGAGTCCCAGACTCGTCACAATATTATCGATTCACATTCTCACAATCCATCGCACAATCATCATTATAGTACTCCGCCATCTCACTCAACTAATTCCATCCTAAATACCCCAAAAACCTAAGTTTCCATATTCTAGATTCATACAGAAATTCACTAAATTAAGTTACTAACTCATCCTTAGAAGTATTAGAGCCTAGGTACTAGATAGTATTCCTAAACGGCACTTAAAGAATGTTTAGAAAGCTCGAAAACCTTTGAAAACGAAGAAAAATGATTTTTCAACAAAACAGGGGTCTCGTGTATGCAAGCCCCTGTCTCGTGTACGCATGCTGTTGAAAATGGGTGGTCGCGTACGCAACCACCTGCTCGCGTCGTGCGTTAAAGTCTGCGTACGCAAGGGCTAAAACTCTGATAGCTCGCGTACGCATGCAGTGCCCGTGTACGCAAGATGCCTAACCCGAATGGAATGGCCGCGTCGCGTGCATTGTGTCGCGTACGCAACACTCACTAGACTTAGAAAATTTTCAATCTGCAGAATTTCAGTTTCAAACACCAAACTTAAAACGTTCATAACTTCCTCTACAAAATCCATTTTCATCAAACTTTATATCAATTTAAAGATCTTTAGATGAACTTTAATTTAAAATAAATTTTAACCAATTTCGAAAATAGAGGCTCAAGTTATGATCCATCAAAGTTCACCGAAAATTGGTTTTTCACCAAAATCAGCTAGGTTCTCAAATTTCCAAAATTCACAACCAAACCAAATCAAAGCTTATTCAATTTCACCACAAAACACTGCCAAATACTATACCTTATCTTTCCATCATAATCCAATCAATTCAACATCTAATTTAATCAAGTTATACATCACAAACTCAATAATTCTATAATTTCTACATCAAGACTCCAATATCGCAAGTTTAACACAATCCCACTCATCATAAGCATCACTTATCATACCTCAACATCAACAAACATTATAGTTTATTATCCTTCCACACAATCATCATTATTCAACATCATCATTCACCAACATCATCACAATCATTAAAATCATCATACATCACAATTATCAACAATCTTCAAACCTATCCTATGGTCCACTAGCCTAAGTATCCAGAAATATTACATATTACATAGGAGAAACCGAAACCATACCTTGGCAGATTCCCAATATGTGCTATACACCAGATTTGCATCCAAATCAAGCCTCTAATCACCAACAATCAATCCAAAGCTCCAATAATTCACAATTCAAGCTAGACATACATAATTTATCATAAATCAATACCTATGGTTCATCAAATTTTCACAAATTTACAAGGTAAAGAGTTTTCTTACCTTCTTCAATGGTGTTTGAGGCACAAACCACCAATAGCTCAACCTTAGATACCACCTAATCAATCAAAACACACAAATTCACTCCAAACCAACACCTACATTTTCTAATTTCTTGGGGCTACAGAAAGGAGAGGAAATTTTGAAATCCTACCAACACATGTTAAACGGGCTTGGCGAGAGTTTCGTGTAGTCGCAAACAACATGTAAATCAGAGCACCTAATGCGGAATTTAGAGATCACAAACTAACCGGCAAGTGCACCGGGTCGTACCAAGTAATACCTCAGGTGAGTGAGGGTCGATTCCACGAGGATTGAGGGATTAAGCAACAATGGTTGATTAATTTACTTAGTTAGGCAAACAGAAAATAGTGTTTGAGAGTTCAAAAACATTAAACAATATAAAGAATATTAAAGAAAGGCAAGTAAATAAGTTGGGAATAAGTATGGAGAAACAGTTAAGGCTTCAAAGTTATCTATTTTCTGGATTAACTTTTCTTATTAATTTATTTAAATCATGTAAGATTTAATTCATGGCAACTATATGTGACTAGACCCTAATTTCTTAGACCTTTCTAGTCGCCTCTAAAATTCATCAACAGCCAATTCCTTGGTCAATTAATTCCAATTAGGGGGTGAAGTTCAATTCTAGTTATATGCCATAGAAATCCTAATTACCCAAATATAAAAGGATTATATGTCACGTATCCCGTTAAATTCAGATAAACTAGAGATTTAGGAGAAGTTGTTTTCAAGCTGTTGTTCAAGTAAAGAGCTTTTCCAAGTTATACATGAACTCAATTAGAAAGAAGGTCATACTTCCGTTCCACCCAAATTCATAAAACAAAGAACAAAAATAATTCTTGAAATATAAATCAAAACATGAATTAAAATAGAAAAATAATAAAATCAATCCATACAATAGACAGAGCTCCTAACCTTAACAGTGGAGGTTTAGTTGCTCATGGCAAAGAGAAAATAAGGATTATGATAAAAATGTATTTTGGTAGTTTGAATGGAATAATGTTGATCTGGAATCCCCCTGTTGGAATCCCCTTTTATATCTAATCCTAATTAATTTAAAAATCTTCTTCTAAAACTAAAACAATATCTTTTCTTATTTTAAAATAATATTTAAATTTAAATCAAAATTAATTATGGAAATCAGCAAGTCTTCAATTGATGGATGAGGACCACTTGATTCCTTCACTCTGCAGCCTCTAATCTGTGCTTTCTGGGCTGAAAACTGGGTCGAAACTTGGCCTGAAATCGCCCCCAGTGTTTTCTGCGAATTCTGCATGTCGCGCATGTCACGCGTACGCGTCAGTCACGCATACGCGTTGATAGTCTTCTTCACGTGTCATGCATACGCGTCAGGTACGCGCACGCGTCGCTAAGCAACTTCGCTTTTCACCCGTACGCGTCGCCATGGACAACTCCAAATCACACGCACGCGTCAAGGACGCGTACGCGTCATCCTTGCTGGTCAGCTCCTTGGTTTCTTCTCTTTCTCTGTAGAAACTCCATCAAATCCATCCGAATGCTACCTAAAAGAAACAGAATTGCACAAGACTTAAAGTAGCATCCATAGTGGCTAAAAGATAATTAATTCTTGATAAAACTTAACAATTTAAATGCAAAGTCACTAGGAAAAGATAGGAAAGATGCTCACGCATCACAACATTAAACTTGAATTGTTGCTTGTCCTCAAGCAACCAAACTAATATTAGCTTAGAATGTGAATTTGCATGAGATTGAGAGTTCAATTAAGCTCATGTCTCTTCTTATAGTGGGGTTTACAACTGCAATCCTGAATAGTTTTGGCATCTCACTCTCCTTTGAATCAGAAGAATGTCACTGTCATTCGGAATTAGAATCGGGATAATATTATGAATCCTCTGATTTTTTGTAACTCAATTTAATCCTTGAACACAGAAATTTTTATTTTCTTTGGTGCTTTGCACCTTGAGCCTAGCCGTAACTTTAAATGTTTTGTCTCAAACTTTACTTGACACAGAATCACCACAAGCACTTAACTGGGGAACTCTTTTTTGGAGTTTTGATTTTTCTTTCAGCTACTCCCAGACAGTGGTGCTCAAAGCCTTTGGCATACTCTTCTAATTGCAATTGATCTCGACTCTAAATGTTTTGTCTCAAGGATTACTTGACACAAGAACACCACAAACATATAACTAGGGAAACAACTCTTTGAGCTTTTAATCATGTCTGACCTCCCTAGTCATTGATGCTCAGAGCCTTGGACCTTGCTTCTCTTCTTTTTTTTCAATGCTATTTCTTTTGCTTCAAGGATTAAATTTTTGTTTATTTCAGAGAAGTCATAATAATTCTCTAAATCCCTGTTCCTTGTACATCAACATTCTTTAATTCAAATTTAAATATGCACTGTTCATGTCATGCATTCATTTTTACAGAAAATACCACCACATGTAAGTGAATAAGACTACTCTTTAATATAACTCAATTTCTCATGCAATATATCACTTCTTTTTCTTTTCTTTTTAGATTCAAGTTCAGTGAGTGGTACATGAGACAAACAACAGAATGAAACTAATTCTAAGAACTGAAAGTACTAAAGAACATGCAGGCAATCAAAGCAACAGAAAACAGAAAACAACAAAATAAGAACGGAAGAAAAATAGAATGAAAGAAACTCAACCACCTTAGTTATTCTAGTGGGCATCTCATTCCTCCATGAAGAACATTCATCTCCCTTTGGTGCTATTAAAATAAACAGAAAAGCCATAAACGAAGCGACAACACCAAACTTAAAGGTTTGCTTGTCCTCAAGCAATGAAGAACTGAAAACAAAGAAAAACAATTATTATGATGAAAGAAGAATAACAGGATAAAAGAACAAGAGAGAATTAGGATTGGGGGTGGATGATTTGAAATCAGGCGCTGATGGGTTTAATTTGGGCGTCACATGAGACGCGTACGCGTAAGGCACACGTACGCATGTATCGCGCTAATTTCAAGCGACGTGTACGCGTGGACCTGGTTTGTGCGAATCGCGCGAAGGCGGCCGCGCGCACGCACAACTCTCTGCTCGCGTGGTCTGGGAATCAAAATTTTCAGATGACGTGTGCGCGTCATGCACGCGCACGCGTGGATGGCCATTTGGGGAAAGGATGCGCACGTGTCAGGGACGCGTACGCGTGATCAACTTTGTGCCTCTAGCACACTTCCAGCCCCAAGTCATCATAACTCTCTGCCCAAACACTCATTGATGCCATTTTTGAGGGTCACGCATACGCGTCATGGACGCGTACGCGTGATGCGACTTATGCGCCCAACATTGTTCCCTTCCCACTCCTGCTCAACTCTCTGGAAGATTTTATTTTTCACGCACACACATGACGCGCACGCGTCGTGTGCTCTTTTTTTTTTGTGTCGCCTGAAGTGCTTGGTTCCTGTTATAAAATAGCTGCATGATCAGAAAAATGGTAAAAACTCAATAAAAATCAAATAAGTAATAAAACTACTACTACGAAAAATAACTAAGGATACGAAATTATCGGGTTGCCTCCCGACAAGCGCTTCTTTAACGTCACTAGCTTGACGGTCAGTTCTGCTAAGTCAGCAGATGAGCAGACCTCTGGCGATCGATCTCGCCTCCAAGATAGTGCTTCAACCTCTGGCCATTCACTGTAAATTTTCTGTCATAATTCTCTTCCTGTATTTTCACATAACCATATGGTGAAGCTCTGGTAACTACAAACGGTCCTGACCACCGGGATTTTAGCTTTCCGGGAAAGAATTTGAGTCTTGAATTATACAAAAGCACTCTCTGTCCTGGCTCAAAGACTTTGATGGCAATCTTCTTGTCATGCAGTAACTTGGTTCTCTCCTTATAGAGCTTGGCATTCTCATAAGCTGAATATCTAAATTCATCAAGCTCATTTAACTGAAGCATTCGCTTGATCCCTGCAGCTTTTGAATCAAGATTCAGATACCGGATTGCCCAGTAAGCTTTATGCTCCAGCTTAACTGACAAGTGACAGGCTTTGCCATAGACCATCTGATAAGGGGACATGCCAATAGGAGTCTTGTAAGCTGTCCAGTATGCCCAGAGAGCATTATCAAGCTTCCTAGACCAGTCATTTCTTGAAACACTGACGGTCTTCTCTAAAATCTTCTTAAGTTCCCTGTTGGAAACTTCAACCTGTCCACTTGTCTGAGGGTGATAGGGGGTTGCCACTTTATGACGGACTCCATATCTCTGCAGAAGAGAGTCCAGCTGTCTGTTACAGAAGTGACTTCCACCATCACTAATGAGTGTCCTTGGGACACCAAATCGGCTAAAGATATATCTCTGAAGAAAGCTTATTACCACCTTGGCATCATTGGTGGGCAGAGCCACAGCTTCCACCCACTTGGACACATAATCTACTGCCACCAGAATATAGTTGTTTGAGTGTGAGGGTGGGAAAGGTCCCATGAAATCAATACCCTACACATCAAACAACTCTACCTCCAGAATCCCCTACTGTGGCATTTCATGGTTGGCAGGGAGATTTGTGGCTTTTTCACATCTGTCACAGTGCTTCACAAATTCTCTTGAGTCTCTGAAGAGAGTCGGCCAGTAAAATCCGCTCTGAAGGACCTTTATAGTTGTCCTTTCACCACCAAAGTGGCCTCCATACTCAGAACCATGACAGTGCCACAGAATCTGCTGTGTTTCTTCATCTGGAATACATCTCCGAATGATACCATCTGAACATCTTTTAAAAAGGTATGGTTACTCCCAAATGTAGTACTTTGCATCAGTAAATAGCTTCTTCACTTGTTGCCTACTGTACTCCCTTGGAATAAAATTCATGGCCTTATAATTTGCAATATCTGCAAACCATGGAGCCTGCTAAATGAGGAACAATTGCTCATCCGGAAACGTCTCAGTCACAGCTGTGGGTGGTTGTACTCCTGCTTCAGGCTCAATTCTGGAAAGATGGTCAGCTACTTGATTTTCTCACCATTTCCTGTCTTTTATCTCAATATCAAACTCCTGAAGGAGCAACACCCATCTGATTAATCTTGGTTTAGAGTCCTACTTGGTTAGAAGGTACTTCAAAGCAGCATGATCAGTATAAATAATAACTTTAGAACCAAGTAAATAGGACCTAAATTTATCAACAACATACACAACAACTAATAATTCCTTTTCTGTAGTTGTGTAATTCTTTTGGGCATCATTTAACACACGACTGGCATAATAAATGACATGTACAAGCTTACCATGCCTCTGTCCTAAAACAGCTCCTATAGCAAAGTCATTAGCATCACACATTAATTCAAATGGTAAATCCCAGTCAGGAAGAGCTATAATGGGAGCAGAGGTAAGGTTTGCTTTCAGAGTTTCAAAAGCATGCAGACAATCAGAATCAAAGACAAAAGGAACATCAGCAACCAACAGGTTGCTTAAAGGTTTAGCAATTTTAGAAAAATCTTTTATAAATCTTCTATAAAATCCTGCATGACCCAAGAAACTCCTGACTGCCTTAACATTAGTTGGTGGTGGTAATTTTTCAATTACCTCCACCTTTGCTCTATCAACCTCAATTCCCTTACTTGAAATCCAGTGTCCAAGAACAATACCTTCTGTAACCATAAAATGACATTTTTCCCAATTTAAAACAAGGTTTGATTCTTGACACCGTTTCAAGACAAGAGATAAATGCTTAAGGAAGGATTCAAAAAAATTACCAAAAACAGAAAAGTCATCCATAAATACCTCAATGAACTTTTCAACCATATCAGAAAAAATTGAAAGCATACACCTTTAAAAAGTTGCTGGAGCATTACAAAGTCCAAAAGGCATTCTCCTGTAGGTAAATACTCCAAAGGGGCATGTGAATGCTGTCTTCTCTTGATCTTGAGGGTCCACTGCAATTTGATTATATCCAGAATATCGATCTAGAAAATAGTAGAAAGCGTGACCAGCTAACCTCTCAAGCATCTGATCAATGAAAGGCAGGGGAAATGATCCTTCCTTGTAGCCGTGTTGAGCTTCCTGTAGTCTATACACATTCTCCATCCTGTGATTGTTCTTGTAGGAATAAGCTCATTCTCTTCATTCTTAATCACTGTCATCCCTCCTTTCTTGGGAACTACCTACACAGGACTTACCCAAGGACTATCAGAAATAGGGTAAATAATACCTGCTTTCTATAGTTTCATTACCTCTTTTTGGACCACCTCTTTCATAGTTGGATTGAGTCTCCTTTGTGGTTGCACAACTGGTTTAGCATCATCTTTAAGGAGGATCTTGTGCATACACTTGGTTGGACTAATCCCCTTTAAGTCACTAATGGTCCACCCAATAGCTGTTTTATGGCTCCTGAGCACTGAAATAAGCGCCTCTTCCTCTTCAGGCTTCAGGGAAGAGCTAATAATTACTGGATCGGAACCATTTTCACCCAAGAACACATATTTCAGAGAAGGAGGTAAATCTTTGAGCTCAAGCTTGGGGGCTTCCTCCTCTGCTTTAGGCGTGTGAACTAGTACCTTCTGGGGTGGTGAATCATCAACTTCAACTAATTCATGCTCAGAAACAGGATCCAGAATGTCATCAAGTACCTCAGCTTCCAGTACTTCTTGAACAAGGGGTTTAACAACATCAATTCTCATACACCCTTCAGAATCATTAGGGTGCTTGAGAGCTTCAAAAACATTAAGGACCACTTGTTCTTCATTGACCCTCAGGGTTAATTCACCCTTTTGCACATCAATCAGAGCTCTACCTATTCTCTTATTAGTCAATAATTCTTTCATAAATTTAGCATAAAGGGACATTTGCTCAAGAGCCTCTGCAAAAGGAATGTTGATTTGTAGCTTTTTGAAGACATCTAAAAATTTTGAGAACTGCTTTTCTTTGGAAGTCTTCTGAAGTCTCTGAGGATATGGCATTTTTGGCTTGTATTTAGGAGCCTTTGACAATGTAGGATATGTGTCAAGAGAGTCAGGGAACGGGTTGTCTGCACGCTTTGGAGGGGCGTACTCCACTTCTTCCTTCTTCTCCTCTAGAGCTTTCTTTTTAACTAGCTCTTCATTGGCCCTTGTCTCAGAGCCAGCTATTTTATCACTTCTCAATTGAATAACCTTGCAATCTTCTCTTGGGTTCACCACTGTATCACCTGGAAATATACTTGCAGACCTCTCAGGTATTTGCTTGCTCAGTTGGCCTATTTGCACCTCTAAGTTTCTAATGGAGGCTTTGGTTTCCTGCATAAAACTCCTCATCATCTCCCAATTAGAATCTTCTTGGGATTTAAAGTTTGCCTGCTGAGGTGGTTGTTTCTGCTGAGACTGAAATTGGCGGTTATTGTGATTGTTCTGTTGGAAGCCTCCCTGAGAATTATTGTTGAAATTCTGAGGTCTCTGAGGTTGGTCCCTCCACCTAAAATTTGGGTGATTTCTCCATCCTTGATTGTATGTCTTGGAATATGGGTCATTGTTGGGATTTCTAGGACCACTCCCCATGTAATTGACCTGTTCAGAAGAGCATTGAGCATAGTCATAATTATCATTTTGCACAAAATTACCTGTCATGCCATAAGAGAGCTCTTGAGGTGAGTTTTGGGTGTTGATAGCTGAGACTTGCATTCCACCCATCTGTTGAGTAAGCAGACTTATTTGCTGAGAGATAAGCTTATTTTGAGCAAGAAGAGCATTATGAGCTTCTACTTCCATAACACCTTTCTTCTGAGGAGCCTCAGAGTTCACATGATTCCTGTTAGATGAGTATAAATATTGGTTACTAGCAACCAATTCAATCATCTCAATAGTCTCCTCCGGTGTCTTCTTCTTGTACAATGAACCACCTACAGAATTATCTAAGCACATCTTGGACATTTCACCCAAGCCTTCATAAAAGATGTCTAGTTGGGTCCATTTAGAGAACATGTCCGGAGGGCATTGCCTAATCAGTAGCTTGTACCTCTCCCAAGCTTCATAAAGAGTTTCACCATCCCTCTGCCTGAAGGTCTGAACCTCCACCCTAAGCTTAGTAAGCTTCTTTGGTGGGAAAAATTTACTAAGAAACTCAGTAACAACCTTGTCCCAAGTATTCAAACTCTCCTTGGGTTGGGAATCTAGCCATAGCTTTGCTCCATCCCTCAGAGCAAACGAGAAGAGCATGAGTTTGTACACCTCTGGGTTCACTCCATTTGTCTTCACAGTATCAAAAATCTGTAGAAAATTAGAAATAAATTAATTTGGGTCTTCGTGGGGGAGACCATGATACTGGCAGTTTTGTTGCACCAGGGTGACCAATTGTGGCTTCAACTCAAAGTTGTTCGCAGTTATAGGAGGCACCACAATACTTTTTCCATAAAGATCCGCAGTAGGAGCAGAGTAAGAGCCAAGCACTCTCCTTTGTTCTTCATTCCTATTCGGATTTGCCACATTGGCATTAAAAGCATTATTGTGATCTATAGTGGATTCTGTAGGCTTGCAAAGTCTTGCTTGTTGTAAACGTCGCCTACATGTCCTTTCAGGTTTTGGATCAAAGTCTAACAGAGGTTTCTTGTCTCTGTTCCTGCGCATAAACAAACAGAATAACAAGAAAAGATGGGATTCTCTACGTCAGAGTGCAGAGAAGTCCCAGTGAGGTATCCTGTGTAAAATAATAAAATAAAAATACTAAATAAAATAAATAAATAAATTTCGAAAATGATAACTGAAAGTAGACAGAAAAATTCAAAAATTAACAGGGAAAATAAACAAGAAAATTAAAATAAAATTAACTAGGTGACACCAAACTTAATTTCAGAAATTAAGAAAAATTATTAGTGCTATTTTAAAAAAAATCGAAAATACTATGCAAAAATTAAAGAAAAATTAAAACTAAAATGCCTAATCTAAGCAATAAAACAACTGATAGTTGTCAATCACAGTCAATCCCCGGCAACGGCGCCAAAAACTTGGTGTGAAATTTAGAGTCCACAAATGGCAAGTGCACCGGGTCGTACCAAGTAATACCTCAGGTGAGTGAGGGTCGATCCCACGAGGATTGATGGATTAAGCAACAATGGTTGATTAATTTACTTAGTTAGGCAAACAGAAAATAGTGTTTGAGAGTTCAAAGACATTAAACAATATAAAGAATATTAAAGAAAGGCAAGTAAATAAGTTGGGAATAAGTATGGAGAAACAGTTAAGGCTTCAGAGTTATATATTTTCCGGATTAACTTTTCTTATTAATTTATTTTAATCATGTGAGATTTAATTCATGGCAACTATATGTGACTAGACCCTAATTCCTTAGACCTTTCTAGTCTCCTCTAAAATTCATCAACAGCCAATTCCTTGGTCAATTAATTCCAATTAGGGGGTGAAGTTCAATTCTAGTTATATGCCACAGAAATCCTAATTACCCAAATATAAAAGGATTATATGTCACGTATCCCGTTAAATTCAGATAAACTAGAGATTTAGGAGAAGTTGTTTTCAAGCTGTTGTTCAAGTAAAGAGCTTTTTCAAGTTATACATGAACTCAATTAGAAAGAGGGTCATACTTCCGTTCCACCCAAATTCATAAAACAAAGAACAAAAATAATTCTTGAAATATAAATCAAAACATGAATTAAAATAGAAAAATAATAAAATCAATCCATACAATAGACAGAGCTCATAACCTTAACAGTGGAGGTTTAGTTGCTCATGGCAAAGAGAAAATAAGTGATAAAGAAATAAATGATAAAGGAATAAAAAAAAAGGGAATACAAAGAGAATCACTCTACTTTCTACCCAATTTCTTGACGCAACAAAAAAGGGACTCCTCAACCTAATTTGTCAACGCCAAAGTTTGGGAATTGAATCGAAGGGACTCCTCAACCTTCTACCCAATTCCCCGATGCAACAAGAGAGGGACTCCTCAACCTCAGTTGTCCATACCATGGTTTCATCACGAAACCAAAAAGGGGTTTTGAAACCTCTAAATCATTCTATACTGCGACTACAATAGCTAAGAAGGTATTTATAACCTCTTATTAGGTTAAAACAAAGAAAAACCCTAAAACACATAAACATAAAGCCCAATCTAGTAATTAAATAAAAAAAATCAAAATATATTAAATTAAAATATTCTAAAAATGTAGACTAATATCTTCTAAACAACACTTGAATTCTTCATATCACGAACATTTGAAGCACGTATCATTCTCTTCCTCTTAAAAAAAGATTCGTCATCGAATCTTGTAGGTAAAATAGTATATGAAAATGACAATAATTATAAAGAAGATAATATTTTTTTTCTTTTCTTTCTTGTATATTTTTTTTGCACTGTATGCTTTTTTTATTTTTTTAAACAATAAAATCAACAATAATGAAATGCAAACGGAAAATAAGAACACAAGAACTTATGACGCGACAAACACTGGACTCTTTTTTTTTTATAAAAGAAGAAAAAATATAGATTAATAAGAATTAATCTAATACCTGAGCTCTGATACCAAATGATAAAGGAATAAAAAGATAAACAAAACAAGAATTGAAATTGAATAGAAAAGATACATTGAAATTGAAAAAAAAAACAAAAATGATAGGTTGAAATTGAATACAAAGAGAATCACTCTACTTTCTACCCAATTTCTTGACGCAACAAAAAAGGGACTCCTCAACCTAATTTGTCAACGCCAAAGTTTGAGAATTGAATCGAAGGGACTCCTTAACCTTCTACCCAATTCCCCGATGCAACAAGAGAGGGACTCCTCAACCTCAGTTGTCCATACCATGGTTTTATCACGAAACCAAAAAGGGGTTTTGAAACCTCTAAATCATTCTATACTGCGACTACAATAGCTAAGAAGGTATTTATAACCTCTTATTAGGTTAAAACAAAGAAAAACCCTAAAACACATAAACATAAGGCCCAATCTAGTAATTAAATAAAAAAATCAAAATACATTAAATAAAATATTCTAAAAATGTAAACTAAAATATCTTCTAAATAACTCTTGAACTCTTCATATCACGAACATTTGAAGCACGTATCAATAAGGATTCTGATAAAAATGTATTTTGGTAGTTTGAATGGAATAATGTTGATCTGGAATCCCCCTGTTGGAATCCCCTTTTATATCTAATCCTAATTAATTTAAAAATCTTCTTCTAAAACTAAAACAATATCTTTTCCTATTTTAAAATAATATTTAAATTTAAATCAGAATTAATTATGGCAATCAGCAAGTCTTCAATTGATGAATGGAGACGACTTGATTCCTTCACTCTGCAACCTCTGATATGTGCTTTCTGGGCTGAAAACTGGGTCGAAACTTGGCCTGAAATCTCCCCCAGCATTTTCTGCGAATTCTGCATGTCGCGCATGTCACGCGTACGCGTCAGTCACGCATACGCGTCGATAGTCTTCTTCGCGTGTCACGCGTACGCGTCAGGTACGCGCACGCATCGCCATGGACAGCTCCAAATCACGCGCACGCGTCAAGCACGCGTACGCGTCATCCTTGCTGGTCAGCTCCTTGGTTTCTTCTCTTTCTTTACAGAAACTCCATCAAATCCATCCGAATGCTACCTAAAATAAACAGAATTGCACAAGACTCAAAGTAGCATCCATAGTGGCTAAAAGATAATTAATTCTTGATAAAACTTAACAATTTAAATGTAAATTCACTAGAAAAAGATAGAAAAGATGCTCACACATCAACACCGTCACTAGAAAAATAATTTGTTTTAGCGACAAATTTTTAGTGGCATTAATACAATTGCCACTATTTTTGTAATTTAAGTGATGTTTTTGTGGCCATTATATATTTGCCACTAATATAATATATTATAATGGTAATTATTATTATTGCCACTAAAAATATTAAAAAAATTATGTTTTAGTGAAAATTTTTAATGGGCATAGTACTATGGCTAATATTATTTTTATTAAAATAACTTTTTCTTAATAATTGTTGGTCAATTGCAAATTTGTAATAGAGGGGGAATGCAATCAGAGGATGTGAGTGCGAGAAAGGGAAGGGAGAGCTCACCGCGAAAACCCTAAGCTCACTGTCACCGTTGCCACCATCGTCACTGTCGTCGCCGCCTTAGGTCATCTCCACCCTTCGAATCGGCGCCTCCGCCTCTCCTGACATCTTCATCCACCTTGTTCCCTTCCACTTCTCCAATCTCCGCAACCTCTACGTTGAGGAGCCTCTCCATTCCCCTTCCCCTCGCTCTTCCCGTTTCCGCCGGAAGGCGCTCTCTCAAGGTGCATTGTGTTGCCGATGACACCTCTTCCGCCGAGACCAATCCCAATTCACTTTGCTTATCCGATGCCGGCTTGGCCGCTCTCGGCGAAGGCCTTCCTAGGCTTACATTATGATTGAAATCTGAATCGCTCTCTAGTCATAAGGTACAAGTTCCTTAATCTTCCTCTCATTTATGTTCTTGTGCTCCAATTTGTGTTCTACTGTAATCTTTTTCCATATCTCTTATCAATTTGTGGTTTTATCTGAGTTAATTGTTCTTCTAGATCGGATTCCACTTTTCTTAGTTCTCTATTGCATGAACTTATTGCAAGCTAAACCGGTAATTTAGTTTCTGATTCCAATAATTCATTTTTTTCACTTTGCCCTTCGATTTTCTAAACTTCCTTTAAATTCATCGTAGTTGTGGTATTCGCCATTAGTGATGAGCACACCGAGCTCATCAAGGCCTGCAACATCTTCGGTCATTTCCTCTGATGGCTACTCTTTAGTTGAGAGCAACCAGCATCAATCTCAAGGTTACACTACACACTCTTCATTATCATTTGAGAAATATGTTTTTAGACTAAATACTCATGTACATCACCGGGACACATGCAACAAGAAACCCCTGGAAAATTGTGGCAGCTAAAGCCATTGAGTACTTGATTTCTTCTTTAAAAAACATAAGGACTGAAATGAAGGCCTAAAACCCCAAATCTAAACAAATTAAGCCTTCACTGGTTGCAAGATTTGGCAAGATTCTCTTCCACGGGTAAGCAATCCATGTTTGGTTTCCTTTGAGTAATAGATGAAGTTCACATAAGCTAACAGTAGTTATATTTATATCTTGATATGAGTGATAAATGTTACACTATATGTCAATACACATTTCGGGATTTTAGTTTGTGGAGTGTGGAGCGTAGAACAATTAATTTGTGCTAATATATATATTGATCCTAATAGCAGTATTAGTGGTGATGCAGAACAATCTCAATTAATGCTACATGGTGGTGATGTTGATCCTAATAGCAGCGCTCATTAGTTTGACTATGTTTGGTTTTAGTGTGACAAGCAAGGGTGGTGGTGTTGAAGTTCCTGGTAGAGTGTATAAAGAGTATCATCTTGAGGATTATTCACCATGGTTGAGACAGAGAATCAAGGATCCTAGATATTGGAACACTATTAGGAGTTGTATTTTTGGCTCTACACTTGTTCTAATGTTATCAATTGGACCCTTTTGGATTACATGGAAAGGGATATGTCACTAATATAGGTACAATTCATCATTTCATCATTTCATTTATTTCACTCTTGTCAATATTTGTTAGATACAATACTATTTTTTTTTTTTTATGTTTTTGCACTTGATCTTTGGTTCACAAGCTAAGTGAAGCTTTTAATAGCTAATTAAAGTTATGAGTTAGTGAAGTAAAAAGCTAAATTATAAAGTTCATTTATTATTATAACCCAAATAGGAAAAAGAAGAAGAAGAAGAAGAAGAAGAAAAAGCTAATTAGCTAATTTAGAAAGTTCATGTCTCATTGCCAGGTTTTGCACCTTTCTCCCTCACTCTATCAACTATGTTAATTTGAGAACTATATTTACTGTAATTCACTACTCAAATGTGAAATAAAAATTTAGTTTATGTTTGTTTTGTTTCGACAGTGAGTTTTCTAACCACTAGGAGGATGGGAAGATGAACTCGATTATTTTAGCCAACTTCTTGAACAAGACATTTTCAACAACTCTACCTGGAATCAGGTCGGTCCCTACCATTGACACATTTTGAAATGAATAGGTCCCTACCTAGTAATATATATCCTTCTTGAACTAAACTTGAATCAATGGAGAGCTTAAAATTACCTTTTAAGGGTGTTGTAAACAACATTCGTGCAAGATATGTTCACTATAAACAAGATTGGTCTTCTGCTATACACTCAAGATTTGGGCAAGTTGATTTCTTAGTTATCTTTTTTCAGAAAATTATAAATAAATAAATAACTATGTAGTTAATGACCACTTTACTTTTTATTTTGATTAACTTCAGGATATTGGCTCCAACTACGTATATTTTCTTTGCTTCTGCACTTTCTGTTATTGCATTTGGAGAGCAAATCAGTAGAGACACAGGTACCTACTTCATCTTATTCCCCTGCATGTATGTCTCTCTTATTTATATACCATACAAGATATGCAAATTTGTAATCAATTTTAATTTGAATGTAGATGGAAGTTTAAGTACAGTAGAAACACTGGCTTCTATAGCCATAAGTGGAATCATACACTCAATATTTGGTGGTCAACCTCTTCTCATACTTGGAGTTGCTGAGCCAACCATCATCATGTATACTTACTTGTACAACTTTTTCAAAGATAGAGATGGTTTGGAACAACAACTCTTTTTTGGCTTGCTGCATTATGTGTAACTTTTGACCTTCAGTACCTTATTAAGTTATATGATGAAGGGTTATTGAACACTTTCTAGTTTAGGGTTGGTTGTTACTGTGAATTATGTGAATTTTGGGGATAGTAGTGGTATTTGCAATGATCATGATATAAAATACTCATTTAATTTTGATCATTATCTGTGTGCTAATCATTGATGTAACATAAACTTGTAGTATTTGTGTTGTTTAAATTTGTATTATGCTTTATTACTTTTCAAGAAAAATTTT
>NC_029790.2:123471227-123482709 GCF_000816755.2 Arachis ipaensis
ATGTACAATAATAATAATTGTTGCTAAAAATAATTTGAAATTTAAAAAAGGGATACATTATTATTTCTAAAAGAGTGAGTATAATTAAAAAAGTCTTAAGATTTTAGCGGCAATAATAATGACAACTAAAAGTGAATAATATTATAATTTTAGAATTATTTTTAGTGGCCATATAAATTGCTGGTAAAATGGGTTTTAGCGGCAATAGTAATGGCCACTAAAAGTGAATGATATTGCAATCTTAGAATTATTTTTGGTGGCCATATAAATTGCCAAGAAAATAGTCGCTGAAAGTTATATACTTTTTGTAGCCATTAAAAAAGTCTTTACCGGCAAATGTTATAATTGCCGCTAAAATCTTTTAGCGACAAAGTATAAGACAGCTAATGTCTAATTGTCGGTAAATGTATTAGCGACTATTTTGATTGCCGCTAAAAGTAAAATAAATGGCCGCTAAAAGTGATTTTTTTTGTAGTGCGTATCTCGAGTCATGGGCACCGGAAGTTGGATGTGAATAGTGTTTTCTCTCTTCTCCTTCTCCTCTCAATGCAGATGTGTGTGTTTGTGTTTGTGGAGTGAATGGGCTGAATGGGTTCATTTTTAGTGTATTTATATGTTGGGCTTGGACTCAACTTGGATCCGGTCCAATCTGTTAGCGTTTTTGGTCCGTTTGGCCAAATTTTGGGCCAAACCTTTAAAATTAGCGCCCGATTTTTAACTTTAGTTATTTTCCTAAACTTTCTACTGTTTTTATCATTCTTGCACAGTACTGGACAGATTTAAGTCGATACTGCCAGTTAATTTATCGGTACGCATTTTTACGTAATTTCCCGCAAAAAATTACATTTTCCAACTCAGAAAAATCTACTGAGTCCAAAAATTATATTTAAATTTTCTAATTAACATTATAAAATTTTTAACTTGTTTTGGGCAATTAATTTATTATTATTTTACTGGTTAATTATTTTCGGTTCTTATAATCCACACGAAAGATCTTGGCTATTTGTTTCTTATAAACCAAATATACATGCATTTATGGAATTGGTGCTAATTTATTCATTAGATATTTAAACACTCTAAACTCTCTTATTTAATAATAATTTAAAATATAAGACTACTAACACATTATCACAAAATAACTCAAATAGTCTTTCAAATATATATTCATAATTTGTGACGTGTTTATAGTCACCTAATTATTGGATGTCTTCAAAAAGTGTTTTATATTCAAGTACTATAGTGAAAATTAAAGAGTAATAAGTATCTTCTCAACATTTTTCGAAAAAACTCTTCTAATGAGCATATGAGTATATCTGCAATGGATCAAAATTGCACTGATATCCAACAAAGTCATAATCTGAAATACCAAATGATCTCTAATTTTAGTTTCTGACTTCATATGTGGGAATATATAATGTTTTGCTATAACAAAATTTGTTTGTCTACTATTTATTGATTCATTTTTAACTAACTCAAATATTTACTGAAGATAGCAATAAAGTACATAATAACTGTAAGTGTACAAATTTGTTATCCATCAGACTACTACTGAAGCATAATAAATTTTATGTACTTTTGAGCTTTATAACTTTCTTGAGGCACCTAATGAGACTATACTTATCTTTTCCTAGAGTTGAGTATATAACCTTATTTATAATTTTACATGCCGTTGACACACAAAAATAGTAAAAATATACTTACTCTCACTAAACTAATATAAGTTATCAACCACATTTATCTAAAAAGGCCATACAAGATAATATAAAATATAAGTTACTAATGACAAAAAGTCTCTTTTTTTTTTAATTTCCAAAAAAATTATATTTAAAAATAGACTAACATTGACCGATATACTTTAAAGCAAAATAATATATTCACACAAGGTACATATCATATGAATAAAATTTATATAATGGTAGGCCCATTACAAATACGTGGTATAACATTAATATTTAGTTTTTAAATTGAAATATTAATTTGTAAGCAGTATTTTAATATAGTAATTAAACATTGATAATAAATCCTGTCAAATAATAAGTTTATCTTTGGTCAAACTTATTATTCACATGGAACCAAATAAGTATCACATGTTTATTACTATAAATGCGCATGTAATTTGGCCAAGTACAGAACTTCCTTTGAGCCGAATATCTGTACTCACATAAACTACGCACACATAAATTCATTTCCTGTAACTTATCAAATATTCTCAATAAAATTTTGTCAAACAATAAGTCTATCTTTGATTGATTCATTGTTCACATAAAAACTTGAGAATTATACCTATTTCTTACCGCATATATTTTTTATCAATTGGCGAAATACCAATCTTTTTTTGGGCTGATTAGTTGGTTGCAAAATTAAATAAAAAAATAAACACAAAATTAAATGTTTATTATTTAGCTAAACAATAAACTTTTTTTAGATCGATTTTTGTACACATAAATAATAAATATTAATTTAAGTTTAACTAATTACCTAGACATATAGTTATCATCAATGTCCCTTTTCCTTATTGTCATTACCTTGCTCTATTTGTCGGGTCTATGGTATTTTTTTTTTTATTAGGTTTCCATGTTTCTGCCTTGCAATTCCAACTACTATGGATTATGGAGATTATGCTTTGGTTGTCTATGTTGTTGGACACATTGTTGTTGTTGCCATCGTTGTTCTTAAGGTTAAAATTACCATCTTCAATTTTCGTTAATCACTTGAATTTTAAGTTAATGACACTCTAAAATTGGTCTTTGGTCCTTTAAAATTAAGTTGTGAGTAGACTCTATATCTATAATTATTTTATATATACTGATATGAACTTTTAACTATACTTACAAAACTAGCATTGAAAATTTTTTACTTGACTATAATAATCAATTTATTAGAGTTAGATATCTATTCTTGTGAATCTCATATTTTTGAATTGGCACATGAGATTATATATTTTATGGGATTGTATATTTCTAAAATTATTTGTTGACACTTGTGCATTCTGAAATTGTGAAATATGTTTAAATTCTTTATGATTTAGAAAATATGGTTGGCAAGGATTTTTTTGAGAAAATATTATTATATTTGAATTATGTGTTTTGAATTGGTTTGAGAGATCTAATAAAATAAACGTAGTTAACAGTGGAGTTGACGTTAACTTATATACATTTGGGTCAGACATAAGCCACTATCTTGTACGGACACAAGAGAGGAAAGAACGAATTTCAAAGGTGGAGCCTCCTAAGTGTATACTATTTGATTTGATTTGATTTCTAGGTTGGTTGCTTCCTATCTTATTGATTCACTACTTTATATAAATTAGTATTTTTTAAACAAAATATACTTTTGACAATATTTTTTATATGGTCTCATATGGGTTATAGATATATCGTCTATTTATTAAGTTGCAAAATTCACTCTATTATTTTTCTAAAATTTTTTCAAACATAGATACCGAATATTAGGGGTGGCAAAGAGGATCGGCCCACCCCACCATGTCAAACTGATATGGATTCAACTCGCTACCCATCCCCGCCAAAGGGCGGACTAGCTCGCCTCTTTTTATTTAAAAGGCCCCAAAATAATATGATTCTAAACCTCAAACACATTTAAATCACAATGTTAACCATAATAACTTAATAAGTCTCAAATACAACAATAATAAAACATAAACACATAATCCAATAATCCATACATAAATCCAACTCAAATACAACAATAATATGCTCCGAAAATTGAAACATCACTTCGCCTAGCAGAAATCACATCATCACATTCACCTTCACTACAATTAAACGAATGCCAAAATTTAGAAAAATTAGTAACAGTAATTAAACATTCAAACATAATCAATAATTTTTGTAAGAAAATCTTTAAACAAAATCAATGACGATAATCAAACATTCAAATAGAACCAATAATCAATAATAAATATAATCAATAATCAAACAAAATCATCAAATATCCCTCCCACAAACAGAAAAATAAAAGAGAAAAGAAACAAATAGCTTACCAGTTACTAGAGGAGGAGCTTATCGCTGCCGAGAGAGCTAGAGACGTGATGTGAGAGAGGAGACACAAGCGTACCATCGGGAGTCCGAGGGAGACAAAGATGACGAGAGGCAAAGTAGAGGAGAGAGGAGCGCGCTACCAAGAGTCCGAGAGAGACAGACCAGAAGAGAGATGAGACATGAGACGCTGCCGAGAGTCTGACAAAGATAGGGACAACGAGAGGCAGAGGAGAGGAGAGGAGTGCACCTCCGAGAGTCCGAGGGAGACAAAGACGACAAATGAAAGGTAGAGCAGAGGAACGAAGAGCGCGCCGCTGCGATTGTCTGAGAGAATTGCCGTTGCCGTCACCGTTGCTCTAAAATTCCAAGAAAGCTTGAAAGACAAGAGTGAAGATGGAGTCAGGGAGCTCAAAGGCTATGTGAGTGTGTTCAGAATTTTTCCTAATTTACTATTTATATTATTTGAAAAAAATTACTAAAATAACCTTAAAAAAACTGATGACCCACCGGGTCATCCCGCCCTCATTTTGGCAGATTTTTAAAGTTTAGTGGTTTGACCCGGTGGGTTCAGTCTATTTTACCACTGCTATTAAGTATATTGTGTGCCTTTATTATCTAAAAGGGTAATGGTCTGCATTATTGAGTTCTTAGATATTTTATCACTACTAGAAAACTAGTTATTACAGACAGATATTTCCGAAGGATTTTATCCCACAGAAATACAGACGGACTTTCAGAGAGATTTTTTCGTTGAAAAACAAAAAAAAATGAATTAGCATAAATTACAAACGAAAAAGAAAATTTGTCGATAATTCTGTCAGAAAAATTAATTTTTTTTTGTGAAAAATGGTTACAGACGGAAATTCGTCTATAATTAAATAGACAAAAATAGTGCATTTTATTAAATTATTACAGATGGATTTTTCGTCTGTAATTTAAAATTTTCCGTCAGAAAATATTGATGTAAACCTAACTTAACCCTAGTGTCTCGAACTTCATTCACAATTCACACACGTTCATTCACACTTCAAACACGAGCTTCTTCCTCACGAGCTGCTTCTTCTCTGGTTGCACGAGCTGCTTCCGCCGTTGCAGCTTTTCGCATCGCACGATCTCTCTGTCATCCCTTGCGTCGCACGAGCTCCTTCCGCCGCCGCTCTCGTCGCGTTTGCTCCCGTGGTCGCCATCGTTGCAGAGCTCCCTCTGCCGCTCTCGTCGCGTCTGCTCCCTTCATCGCCATCGTCACAGAGCTCTCTCCGCCACTGCTCTTGTCGCGTTTGCTCCCTTAGTGAATTTTAGGTATAATCTGATTTTGTGATTTTGGTGCTTAGGGCTCAATTTTTCTGTGCCAATTTTAGGTTTATCAATTTTTCTTTGCAGTTTCTATCTTCTTGTTGTTGTTGATGCAGTTTCTATCTTTGCAGTTTCTACTTTCTTGTTACTGTTCTCTATGAAAAGTAGAGAAAGTGTAAAAGAGGTGAATTTCATATAATTTATTGTGCTGTTCAAGAGTTAAATTGGGATAAGCTGAAAAATATTTCTCATGATGCAGGTATATGTGGATGGAACAACTACCATGTCTACTCATGAAAGGAAAGCTAGCATTAGAGAATTCTATGGTATTTGTTCCTCTATTTTGTTGTATGATAAGTTGTTTTGCATCTTTGGGTCAGTTAATTTAGCTTATTTGTTGAGTTTTTGCATTTATCAGCGGTAATTTATCTGTCTTTGTTACAACTTCAAAAAGGGGTTACAGATTCAGAGGATAAGAAACAGAAAGCTGTTTGTATGAAGAGGTATCAAAAAAGAGACAATGAGGATCATCAACAACATTCTAATATAGACATTGAAAGAGAAGAATGTGGAATATGCATGGAAGTGAATAGTAAGATTGTGTTGCCTAACTGCATCCATGCTATGTGCCTGAAACGTTACCGTGAATGGTACTCACTTTTCTTGGTTGCTACTGCATCATGATTCTTTGTACTTCTCCATCAATATATTGTTGCAGTTGAATGTTATTTGGCAGTGTTCAGGGTGCTTTCATGCTTAGTTGTTGATTAGCACTAGAATATTGTTATGAGAAAGAAGGCAATGAAGGGCAATATTGACTGCAATATTGGTGCTTAAGTTGTTTGCAATATGTTCTTATATGATTCATCAAAAGCATTGTCTTCAACTTTAGATATCCATTATCATCATTCGATTGAAATTTGGTTCGATACAGCAACTTAAATTTGGTTCTTTATCTGTTTTTGAAATCTGTATAATGTACTTTTTGTTACAATACCATTGAACATTGACAGTTAACAATTTTATATATTTATAAAATTTGTATATTTGTATTCAAATTTGTTAGTTTTCAACAGTTGTGGGGCTGGCTGCACCCAGTTCCAAGTTTCTATGAAGTTGATGAACAAACTTCAACATTGGGTCTGATGTTTGCTTTTCTGCTTTGCATGGCCACAAATTCTGAGATACAAGAGCCTTGCCACCTAGGACAGTAGACTTTTGCCACTATAATTAACAGCAAAATGATATAATTTGGTTAATAATGACAAAGATAAAACAAGAATATTGTTTATGGAATTAGTTTTTTCTTTATTTGTTTATGTCAGCTTCAATTTTCATTGCAATATTGTTATTTCTTTGTCAAGTTTTCTCAAACTGATTTTGTCTCTTTGAAGATGGGATGATACAAAGGAAGATTGGTTGTGCTGTACTTCCAATTATTAAATTTTTTTCATATTCTTTTGTATTTATCAAACAGGTTCTTTACAACAACAGTCTACTAACCTAACTATAGGGATTTTCTTGAGTGGACACAAGCAGTTGAACAAATAGAAGAAAACTTGAGAGGAGGTGCTATTTTCACCTCAGCAAGAGTTTAGGAGGCAATATGTTCCCAAGGCTAGCCTCAAAAGTTGGTAATATACTGGTTTCTTTGCCCTATTTTCTGCAGTGTCCTCTTCTCCTTCCTTGTTTTGGTATTTATCTTTTGTGTGAGATTATCCATGAAAATTTCACACTTTTTTATGAATTTAATTTGGTGTACATCATTGTATAAAAGTTTCTAAACAAATATTTAATTATGCGCTACCACATTATAGAAGTAGTATGTGATTGATAATAATAATGTAAAACTCTTATATTAATAAAGCATTGAAGTTGAGGTGCTTTTCTTTTGTGTGGTATATTGGTATCTAGAGTTAGATTGTTGTATTCTTAGGTTTCTGTTTGGTACTTCTCTCCTCTTGTTTTTAGAAATTAGCATAATCCTTTTACCCATTGGGAAAAAAGGGGTGATTTTCTTTAGCAATTAACATATTCGCTTTCCAAAGTGTGTTCGACTAATCCCTTATACTCTCACAGCATAGAACCCTAAGCAGCACAACACACTTTCTGCTTCAACAAGTTTGTCTCCGTTTTCTTCTTTCTTCGATCTGCATCTCTTTTCTCTTTCAATCTTTACACTTAGCTAACTATCTATTTTGTGTTCAATTTTCGTTTGTAGGAATGGCTGACGTAGTCCAAGAGGTTGGCATTTCAATAAAAACCAAAACTACTACTTGTCTCTTTGCCTCATTGCCAAAACCACCATTACCTCATTCATATACATAGAGAGAGAGAGAGAGAGAGAGAGAGAGAGAGGGATGTTTTCCTCAGTATCAATTATGAAGTATCAACTCTATTACTGCACATGACTTCTTTGACTATCAAGCATTTTGATTATTATTATTAGACCATAGCAACTATTTTCTGCAATTCAGATTTTCACTAGCAACACTTTCATGTTTCTCTCTCCCTCTCTCAAAAACTTTTTCTTTTTTTGTTGGTTTAGGGGATTATGTTTGTGAGCATAATGATTTAGTAGTAGGTTAGTTAATTGATGAATTGATATTGAATTTCAGGGAAGAGTTTGAGATAGGGGAGTGTGAAACAAGGGATTCATGTAGTGATACCTTGAGCGATGAGAGTGAGTGTGAGAAGTTATGGAGATGGGATGGGAGTTCCTCAGAAGAAGGTGGAATGAATAATGTAGAACAAAATTCTCATCAATTGCATTTTAATGATAGATTAGGTCATCTCTATTGCCAATACTTTGAGGATCAACTCCATATGGAAGAGTTCCTCTAATGGATAAGGTAATTTAATTTTCTTAGGCCATATCTTACTTCAACTTCAACAACTTTTATTATGTTTGTTTATTGTTACTACTACTACTACTACTACTTCCTTGGAGTTTAATGGATAAGATAATTTAATTTAATATTCAGGACATGTCTTGTAGCTTATTTCTCCTCATTAAATCAAATTTTGTTGCTTTATTCTAATTATTTGAATGTGTTCTTGTTTGACAGTTGACTGAACAAAAATTGACAAGAAAGGAAGGTATAAGCTTTTCTTGTTTGAGGTTACTTGCTAAGATTAAAGCCTCGCTATCTTTCACTTGAAACTTCTGAAGGTTTTGATAAATTTTACCACCAATAGAAGTAGGAGGCTAATCTGATTCAATCTGCTCTTATTGTCAATTATTTCTATTTCCATCTCAATGTGTTCCTGTCCTAAATAACATTGTTCATCTTTTGTTGTTTAGGAAGCTTGCAGACAAGATTGCAGCTTCTGGTTACTATGTGGTTGTTCCGGACTTCTTTTATGGTGAACCCTATGATCCTCAGAATACTAATAGACCTTTAGGAGAGTGGCTAAAAGATCATGGAACGGTTAGTTCTTTTTAATGATTCAACATTATTTCTTTGTTCATAATGATTCAACATTATTTCTCCATGATCCAAACCACAAGCTGCAAATCCACCATATCCTCTCTCATCCTCTCCTCTTTCTCCAATGAAACATCTCAGTTCCTGCTGTGATTCGATCCTCTGCTGATTGGAAGAACACTAGGAAGAACAAAAAGTGCAGAAGGAGGAATACTAAAAAAAGCAGCATAACATGTCACCATAAACATGCTTCTTCTTCTTTTCAGGATGTATGGTGTGGCCCTGGAATTGGATTCGCATCAGATTATGCTTCTGCTTCTGTGGATTGTGTGGTGGCAAGGAAGAATGCTTCTTCAAGAAGGAACCTTGATGCTGTTGAGAGAGCAACACATAGGGAAGAGGTATTCTTCTTTCTCCATCATCATCTTCTACTTCAATTCTTATTGTTTTCTTTTTTATTTATTTAATTGATTTATTTATGTTGTTTTCTCTTCAGACATTGCATTTTCATGTTCATATAATTGTTGTGAATTGAAGCCTCTTCTCTTCCTCAACTCAATGACAATTCTTGATTGCTTAATTGATCAAAGACTTGTATAAAGTATCCAGTCACTGAATTGAATCTGAATCACTTGCTTTTAGACTTGTTCTGATTTATTGCATTGTGTGCATTACATGTTCCAAATCTGCTATTGCTATTTGGCAGCGTCCATGATCTTTAAAAAGAACTAACCCTGAGAAATCTATGAAAGAGTTCCAAATTGTTGCAGGCAAATACTTGAAATTTAATCAAAAGTAACTGCAGTGGTAACAACTCCTTTTTGGTTCTTTTTTCTAATAATTGTCTTATTTGTTGTCTGAGTGTAGATCGGATATAGTAAGGTAGACATCCTCTGCTCAGAAAGTGGGAAGCAGCGAATAATTTTGATGGACCAAGAATCTCAAGAAGTAAGTATATTGCCATCATCACTAAGAAGCTCAAGAAAGAATGAAGCTATCCATAAATTAGGATATTGAATCTTGATGAGTCCACTAGTAGTTATTTGTCATCTAATGTATTTAGATTGTATTATTGCATGGAAATAATTACTTCTTATTATAAAGAAAGCGTTTTGTACTCACTAGTATGTTTTTCTATTTATACCATCAATAAAAATTTGTATTTATTAAATTTATATTTATTTTGTATGAAAATAAGTTTATTTTGTAATTAGAAAAATAAAAAAATTTCTATTTTACCTTACTGACGGATTTACAGACGGATTTTCTGTCTGTAATTAGAGTGTAAGATGATTTTTCAAAGTTCAAATTATAGACGGAAAATCCGTCAAAAGAGTTCGTCGCCTTTGGGAAATGGATAGAAAATTTACAAAGGAAAAATCCGTCGGTAACTGGTAAAAATCCGTCTGTAATTTTCCGACGGAAAAAAATCCGTCGGTAAATAATTTCCGACGGAGCTTTTACAGAGAGACAAAATCCATCGGTAATTTTGTTGGTAACCAAAAATTCGTCTATAATAAAGACTAAATCCGTCTGCAAATTTGTCTGTATTAATCCATTTTCTTGTTGTGCATACTCTATATTCACAGGCAAGATCTAGTCATATTAATTTATTTCTTGTCTTTGTTAAAATTAATTTGTAGATTATTCATCATAGGATTTTATTTGTAGGTACTTGTGAGTTTATTAAAAATATTTATGATTTCATCATTTAATTTGAATTTTAATTTGTTATTTTTTCTGAGTGCTAGTCATGCCTTATTATTTTGGGCCATGACACAATCATATTTGATGATTCCTAATAATCCAACGTACACAAATACTCTCTCACCAAGTTGGCCTACTCTAGAATGTATTGGTCCTTATCAACCACCTCCTCTTTTCATTTGGGTTCCTCATCCATCTCCTAGTACCAATCCATCAAATGGACCACAACCCCCTGGAAGCACTACTCTATGTCCTCCACCATCAGTGTCTACTAGCACCAAAAAGGAAAGATTGTATCCAGATAAAAAAAAAAGGTAAAAATTGTTTGCATGAGTTAGAAATATAATTACTTCTTCTTAGTTTAGTAACTTGTTAATTCTTTGTAAAACTTTTAGTTGGTTAAATTACCTTTTTTTCCTAGTTCGCAGAAGATTATAGAAATTATTAGTAGTATGATAAATCGTACAAAAAAAATTTAGGGACGTTCTTTGATTTGAGGATTGAAAGATTATCATATTTGTCCTCTATATTAATTAAAATATCCAATAGTTACATTTTCCTTTTCATGTGCAGCCATTATCCATAAAGATAATGAAAACTTTTTTTGAAAGGCTTTTAGGTAGAGGACAACTCGACAAGTAAGTGATTTAGCCAAATATTAGCAAATGTCTATGATGGTCTAGATAAAACCCTCGAATATTTTTAGATCACCGATAAAGCCTATTACTTGGTCTTCATTGTTTATAATATAGTCTCTAATGGCAAATCTGTTTAGATCAGCAAAAACATAATATACTACTGCCATTAATTCTACCTCCTTTATTATTTCTTGGACTTAATTCTGATGTTCACTTATTTTTCTTTTTATGCTTTGCTTCATTAGAGGGTCAAAGCTTTTACGTGACTCCATCTATAGTCATGAGGTGCATTTTTCTTTCAAAAATAACCATGTTCCTCCAAATAGTTCATATCACAGCTAAAAAGAAAACTTTTCAATTATGTATTTTGAATCTATGTACCTCCTCTGACATCCAACTTTCTAACCATGACTTAAAG
>NC_029790.2:123484244-123493727 GCF_000816755.2 Arachis ipaensis
AAAGAACCTTTCCCCAACTTAGGATCAATCTCCATAATATTTTATAATCTCACTTTCAAAGAACGTTCTTCTCCAATAAAAATCCCAAATCCATGAAAAACTTGTCCACGCATTACACTCACCAACTGTACTATTTTTTAATAAGAGTTTCTAAACAATCTAAAAAAATTTTCGTCTAGAGTTTTGTCTCCCACCCAGACATGCTTCTAAAACTTTATTCTTTTATCATCGCCTACACACATTGTTCACCCTTCTTTATTTATATTTTTTACCACCTCACATTTTTTCGACGTACAAATGATATCCTTCCATGGTCTATTCGACTTTTTACCGTCATAATTCTAAGCATGCGACCTCAAATCAATATCACAACAGGTGTCAACCATCTTTTTTTGCAATAGCTCATTCTCATAGAAAATCTCCACTACTATTTTCTTGTAGTAAGTCTAAACTTAAATTTATATATTATGATAAAATTGTAAAAGAATAAAAAAAAGAAAAGATGAAAAATATTGTACTTTATATTTTTTGATTGATTGAATTGTAAATTATGAAAATAAAATTAAATATATATAAAGCATTGGCTAATGAAAGATAAAAATAAATAAAGATAAGATAAGAACAAATAAAGATAAGTTAAAATAATAAAGACTAAAATTGTAACTGAATTTATGTATTCTGTTGGGCTGAATTTGTGAACTACGAGACTTTTTTATTACGGAAAAGCTCTACATCCATGTAAAAATTATATGGATGGTATCCAAGTATCTTCCACTCCACGCGTTTTCCCCCCACCCACACACTCGTTTGTTTTACACGCGCCTCATATAACGTATAAACGTAGTTCTTATTTTCCGTGATCAACCTTTCTCAACGTAAACCTTTCCATATAATGTAAACCTTTTTCGCGTTCTTCTTCTTCTTCTTCAACCTAATTAAATTTGTTTTTCTCCTCTATTCCCGTTTTTCTTCTCAGCATTATGGATCTGGATCGACTTCAACATAATTAGCTTCGTCGTTCATATTCTTCTCCGTTTTTTTCTTCGATCTGCACTTCTGAATTGAAACAATGAATGAATCAACTTCAAATCAGTTGAATGAGTGCGATTTGGATAATTCTTCCGAAACGCATCAATTTGATGAGGTTT
This sequence comes from Arachis ipaensis, assembly GCF_000816755.2. Lineage (NCBI taxonomy): Eukaryota > Viridiplantae > Streptophyta > Magnoliopsida > Fabales > Fabaceae > Arachis > Arachis ipaensis. The sequence continues at coordinate 123,485,393 of NC_029790.2, forward strand.
GGATTATTGAATTTTGAATCGAATTCAATGGAATGAAATTGCTAATTTTATTTGAAGTCAATTGAATGGACTGAGGTGATCTATATCTGAATTTAATTGAATTGAATTGATAATATGTAACTGTGAGTAACTATGAGTAAATGTGAGTAACTTTTCGGTTTGATAATTATGAAAGAGTTGATTCACCATGTGCATGTGTTCGGTTCGATATGCAGAAAGGAGTCTAAAAATAATTAGACGAATATAGTGTTTAGAGTTTAGGGTTCAGGGTTTAGGGTTCAGGGTGTAGGGTTTAAGGGTTCAGGATTTAGGGTTTAGGATTTTAGGATTTTAGAGGTTTAGGGTTTATGATTTCAGGGTTCAGTGTTCATGTTTCTGGGTTTAGTGTTTAGGGTTCTGGGTTTAGTAGTTCAGAGTTCAGGGTTTAAAGTTTAGGGTTTAGGGTTTAGGGTTCAGGGTTTAGGGATTCAGTATGTTTCAAACTTTCGGTTCGCCAAGTGTATCAATTTTGGTTCACCGTATTCAGGGTTGAGGGTTTAGGGTTAGGGGTTTAAGGTTTAAGGGGTTTAGGGTTCGGGGTTTAGGGTTTTAGGGGTTCAGGGTTCAAGGTTTAGGGTTTAAGGTTCATGGTTTAGGGTTTTAGGGATTTAGGGTTTAGGGTTTTAAGGTTTATGGTTTTAGGGTTTTAGGAGTTTAGGATTTATTGGTTCAGGGTTCAGTGTTCAAGGTTCTGGTTTTAGTATTTAGGGTTTAGGGGTTCAGTGTGTTTTCATATTTTGGTTCGCCCAGTGTATTAATTTCGGTTCACTGTGTTCTTTTGGAGTTCGTAATATATTGGTAAATACAATTATTGCAATCACTGAGAACCTGGAATAAAACAGCAGCCAGACAGTTCTAACAGATATATAAATTAACATCTCAGATGAGTAATTCATGTTGAATCAAATATAAATATTAACATTAACATTTAGACTAATATTCACATATATACATTTGAAGGTAAGCATTTTTTGCTTTTTAAACAAGTTAAACAAAATATTGTTAATTACAAACAGGCAATCCTAGTATATGTTATTTACTATCTAAATCCCCAGATGTGAATTTACAATAAGGGCTGGAGATGGCAGCAGATGGCTTTGGGAGTCTTATTGCTTCAGATTCCCAAATCATTTGGTCTCTAATTTATTCATTTCATGCAACAGAATGTGCGGACCATATTGGTACCTGAAGCTATCAATCTCTCCGTACATTTCAATTGAAAGGAATTAGTTACATAAGAAATGAACCCAACTGAAATCAGAAAAGAAAGAAGTTTATAAATTTAGAAAGTACTAACTTGTGTCCAAACTCTATATTTATATCTCTTTCTGCTTCTGATCTTTTGTGGATTAATTTTTTCAAGCCATTTCATGACGTATATCCCACAATCATAGCTAAGCAAGAATTGAGTATAATACAATTAATAGTGTACAAAATAAAATATATTAAAAATAGCACTATAGAAGAGAATGATTCTTACTCTGTACGTTGACCATTTAGTAGGATATACTCTACTTCTACTCCTAGTCCATCCTCCATTAATGGTTTCCTCCCAGCATAAACCCTCATCTGAGAAATTATTAATCCCTGAAAGTCATGTAAAAATTAAAAAAAAAAAATCAACAACACTCAACCGAACTCATTTCATTTACTGAATAATTTGAATAATTTACAAGAAAATAACTTACAACAAATTTGTTCAGTTTCTTCCTCGAATCAGGTATATTTTCTGGCAGCTTATTGATAGGGTCAAGCACATAGAATTTCTTTTTGTTCACATCGACAATCCACAACCACCAATGCGCTCCATTGCAAATTGGCACAAATAGCTGACGTTTGGAAAAATAATAAAATATTTCAGTCAAAACAATGGCAAACAAGAGAATTATCAAAGAATTTTTAGAAATTACAACTTACAAATGGATGTAATGCAAGTTTTCTTTTGTCAAGAAACTGTCGGTGGTGGGCATACTGTTCAATATCTAACTGGTAGGCCTTGTTTGTACTTTTATCAACGTAGGACTCGCTATGTGTTCCCAACATAAAATTCTGCAAAAAGAATATCAGTTAAATCACATTTGCACTGAACCCAACACAATTCATGCACCGAACCGAAAACAATTCATGTGCTGAATAATACTTGAAAAATATTCAATTATCATGAGAAAAGTTTTCTTTATGCAAAAGAACTCAACAAAACACATAACAATCAGGTGAATCAATATTAACATTCCCACTCTACCGAACAGCAATCAGCAGTGAATAAGAAATTTAGCTTACCACAATATCCAGCGGCACAATGTATTTTAGTTCTTGATACCACCAAACTTTTATTTCATTGAGAATCATGTTGTATGTACAAACCACCTACAGGATAAAAATTTATAAAATATACTATATAAGATTGTTTAGAAAAATCATTAACGTTAACGCAATTGGCAAAGAATTTACCGTGGCATGCACTTGTTCTTTGGGCATTAGAGACATGAAATATTCTCTTAATCCCTCGTAAAGTGCCTCATGTTTCAAGACAAATATTGTATCATATTCATTGCTACCATCTTTTGTATGTTTCACATGTGTCATCCAATGATAACACTTTTCAATAAACTCATTTGTGGTTTTTTTTTTCTTTTTCCCCGGGGTTTTGTAAACTTCAGAAGCTGGTAAGGTTGGTTCTAAAGTTGTTGCTTCAGCAAAGTTTAATACTGCTGTCACTCCAGCATCTACCACCACCTCTTCCAGGATTTCAAGTTGTAAAACACTCAGTTGAGAGGGCTGACTTGGTTGAGATGCTGGTGGACTTATCCCAAAGTTAAAAGAAGGCCTTTCATCTTCCCGTTTCCTAGGTTGAGCAGCACTGCAAGATGATAGATATTTAACAAAGATATTAAACAAAAATGATATTTAATCATTGTAGTGAACCGAAATTTAAACAAATAGTGAATCTAAATAAAAACTTATAGTGAACTGAAATGATATTAAAGAAAAATGATATTAAAGAAAAGAAAGTAACATACCTATCAAATGATGACAAGATTAGAGTTTCTTGTTCTGATTTCCATGCCATCGGAGGTTCTTGGGATTGTTGTTGTTCTTCTTCATCAGAAATTTCATACACATCGTCATCTTTGAAGAACTCTTCAATAATAGAACTCGTAAGTAACACCGTAACATCCTGCTTTTCGAGTTCTGGAGGGCAGCTATAAGAAACAGAAGAGAGTCCAACAATAACAACACATTGAATTAATTTCTGGTTTCAACTGAACCATAAATAAACCATGTATAAGCAGTAAACATTATCAGGATTTATATAAGCAGTAAAACTTACACATTAACAGGTGCTTCTTGTTCGGATTGCTGTGCTGTTGGTTCTTCGCAGGGCTGTTCTTGCTGTTCCAGAGGTCTGCTGCATTAAACAGTAAACATTTCTATAATTATCGCAAAATGTTATCATTTTTAACAATGATATTTAAGAGAAATGACATTAATCATTATAGAGAACCTAAATCCAAACTTATAGTGAACCTGAATTATATTAAACAAAAGTGATATTAAAGAATTTTAAGCTTACACATTAATAGATGCTTCTTGTTCTGATTGGTGTGCCACCGGAGGTTCTTTGGATTGTTGCTGTTGTTCTTTGGTAGGGCTGTTGCATTAAATAGAAAACAGTTCAATAACAACCCAGAATTATTATCCTATATCATTAAAATTAATAAAAAGAATTTTTATGTGAAACTCTTCATTAGAAACTTCATACACATAGTCATCTTTGAATAAGTCTTCAATTACAGAACTCGTAAGAGACACTGTAACACCCTGCTTTTCGGGTTCTTGAGGGCAGCTGTAATAAATAGAAGAGAGTCCAAAGACAAGAATACATTGAATTCATTTCTGGTTTCAACTGAATCATAATTAAACCATGTATAAGCAGTAAACTTTGAACAAGATTCATGTGGTGAATAAATATTTATTAACTTACTTACTATTAGATGTTTATTGTATTTCTTTTTGTGGAGGGACATAAATGAAGTCATCCTTGATCAACTCTTCCTGAACTGAACTTGGAAGCGACAATGCAAGAGGAGGTCTAAGAAATGTAAACAAGGATAAAGTCAATGTTGAATAATTAGAATTTGTTTTGAAAAATAGAAATTTGCACATTGAAAAACTCACACTTCCAAAGGTTGAGAAGGAGTTTCTTGTCAAAACTCAACAATTTGTAGCTCAGAATCAGGTGTAGCTCTAGTGACATTTAAACACATTTTTCTTGTGATTAATTAAACAAAAATTATTACTTAAATTTATAAGAGTAACATACATATTTTTAACTTACACTGATGGAGTTTTAAAAGTCTTTTTTGGGAAGATTTTTTTTTTTAAATATTTTACCATGCTTTCCAGGGTTGTTTTCCTAAAAAAAAGATAACAAATTAAAATTAGAAACCAAGATTAAAAGCAGAGGTCTAGAAACGCATTAAATTCATTTTTGACAACCACTGAATCGAAAGTTCAATATGCAGTGAACCAAGTTACTTGGTATTGCTCGCGGGCATTTACAGAAGGTGTAGAGCTTCCTTGAGTCTGTAATATTTGCTCGCTATCCAGATTTACAGTTGGCACTCTAAGAAAGATAAATAAATATTAGTAATTGAATCTAAAGGAATTAAAAAAGGTTGTAGTAAAAGTAAGCAAAGAAAGAAAAAGAATTCGGGAATAATAAACTAAATCTTACGTCTGAGAGAATTCATTTTGTGCCTTTGGAGAGTCAAACTGATCTGGAGCAATGTTTGCTGACTGAGCTCCATCATTTGTTTTCTTTGATCTTTTTTCTCTTATCATTTCCAATGCTCGTTTTCTTCTTTCCGCAGCATTGTCTTTTGCTTGTTCAGTTCTAAAAGTTCACAAAATAAGTATCAAGGAATCTAGAACGTAAGTATCAATAAGATAATTTATGATTCGAGAAACTTACTCCTTGTCAGGTTGGGCTGGTGTTTTTGCCACCCTTTCCGATTATTTTCTTTTTATTATCGGTGTTTTTTCGATTTCATTTTCTCTGGAAAACAGATAAACACATCGAATTTATACTGGATACAAGACACTAACAATGAAGTCAACCAAACTGACAGACACCACCGAACCGAACTAAATTAAAGGGCTAACACAAAAATTAGAAGCCCGCCGAACCGAAAATAAATCATTTGCTAAACAAAACTTGATATATATGCAATCAACAAAACGTCTCACAGAAATTATGCAATACTTATTCTCTTTCAGATTCGCTTGTGCTCTCTGAATCTATCGGCACAGGCTTTGTTTATTTGATTTGTTTTTTAACCACCTTCAGTGGTTGTTTTCTTTTTTTTTGTTCCGGTTTTTTTTTATTTCTTCTTCTCTGCAATACATAAGAACATATTTAAGCAAATACAAGTTAAATGAAATCAATATGAAAATTAAACTTACTGGCTTTCGGATTTAGATTCGGATAGTCTTTCCTCTTCCAAAGAAGAATCCGTCCCGACAATTTTCTTTTTTATTTTCTTTCCTTTTTCTTTCTTGTCCAAGTTACTTGTTTTTGTTTTTTCTTTCTTTTTTTCCTTTCTATACAGAAGTTCCTAAAAGAGAAACAAGGACTCAATTATTTAATCACCAAGAAAACACATTAACAATCCGGTGAACCAAATGAAACAATCCCACCAAACCGAAAAATGTTCATATGGTGAATAGTACATGACAACTATTTAATTATCAATAAAAATATTTCTTAATGCAGAAACATTCAAATGAACAAACTAACAATTGCAAGTAGGACAAATAAATTATTATAACCTAAAACAGAAGTTTATTTAGTTAGTAGAGTATTTTAAAAGCATTTGAAAGTAAATTTTTGGGAAAATTTTAGTAGAGTATTTATCAATGGTTTTGTTGCTTCAGATGAAATCCGTTCAAGCATCATTTGCCTTGTCCAATGGGTCACCCACGGTGCAGGGGGAGCATCAGGTGAAAACGGGCAGGGGAACTTGATTTCGTGGAAATATATCAACATTAATACAAAAGCACAGCCATCAACAGGCTGTTTCTTCCCCCTTTCTTTTGTTTTCAACTCCTTTCATCAAGAAGTTGAGCACATGCTTTGCCCAATCCCATTCTCGAATGTTGTCCACATGAAAGATTGGTGGCTTATGGATTGGGGAGGCCACACTTACCGTTGTGGGGAGCAAGAAGCACTTTTGTATGAAGACAACAAAAGTTCTCTTGAAATTTTTCTGGTTCTCCTCCCCTTCTACACTCATATCAAGCACATTCCTTGTCTGCTGGATTTAGATTGTTGTAATCAACCTTTTCAGGAAAACGATTTTCTACAATATTTTAATAGTAAAAATCAGTAAAAAAATGGTCAGTTAATTTTCTGCACACTAATGAACTGAAAATAAGCAGTAAATAGAAAATGTATTACCTCCGTTGGTTATGCCGAGGGCAGCTGCTACTTTCCGAGGAGTTATGTATATTTTTCCCTGGAGAGTTTTCAGGCATCCTTTCTCTTTATCAAACCGATCAAGCAATTCTTTCAACAGTGTATTAGAGACATTCATTTTTGGAACATTTGCCAGAGCACCAAATCCTATTTCTTCCACAATATCTTTCTTTTCTTGACTCATTTGCCTGTACACTGTTGATATTGCCTTTGTTTGGCATCTGCAATAGTGTGTTTTCTGCACATTTTGAAATAGAATGTGAGGATATATTTATAATACAAAATAGATATTTTTCGAATGAAAGCGGATAAATATATTTAATCTCCTTACGTTATAATGTGCTTTCTTCTTCATTGTTGCCATTTTCTTGTTGTATTTTTTGCTGTAATGAAAAATTTTGGTCAATACTTCATTGAATACATCAACAAGCACAAGCATGTATATCTTAATCAAGTCAATTAAAATGCCACAACTCACCGAAGTGAAAATTGTTCATGCACAGAACCAAAATCACAAAGGGTACCGAACCGAAAAACGTTCATGTGGTTAATAAATGATTATCAACTTTCAATCAACAAGAATAGTATTCTTCCATGCAAAAGAAGTACTGAAGATAGTAACAATCATTTTCAAAGTTGTAGTTAAACTATCCACACAAATAAGAACAAGCACATATATCTTAATCAAATCAACATCTTCCAAAAGAAAAGTTTTTCAAATTTCATCAATTAGGTGTTCTTTGAAAATGACATTCGCAGATTGGATTCTTTAAAAACTCTTACTGAAACTTGATATCTTTCTTTAAGTATCAAGGTCAACTACCATTCGTCCTGAAATCTATCCAATATAATGAGACAATTTTACAGTAGTATGGCTTATCAAAGTGAAAGAGTTGTCTCTAATTTCAATTGTCCTAAACAAAACTTATTCAATTCATCAACAATCACAAGCATGCATATCTTAATCAAGTTAATTAAAATGCCACAACCTACCGAACCAAAACTCATTCATGCGTAGAACCAAAATCACAAAAGCCACCGAACTGAAAAACGTTCATGTGGTTAATAAATGATGATCAATTTTCAATCAACAAGAATAGTATTCTTGCATGCAAAAGAAGTACTGAAGATAGTAACAAAGCTCTAGTTAAATATCCACACCAATAAGAACAAGCACGTATATCTTAAAGCCCTAGTTACACTAAATTGAATGAAAATAACAACAAATTTCATTCCAAGGCCTAGTTATATTGTACAAATCATTCACAATAGTTCAATCTACTAAACGAACCAAAGCAAACCAGTAAAACTAAAATGCAACTAAGCGAAATGCTACATTGCAAGATTTCAGATGAATAGTAATTTTTTCATACCTTTGGTAGTCTTTGTTGCTGTTTTCGTTTGTTTCTGGTTGTTGCTTGCGAAATCTTCTTCTGATTCCTTTCTAGTAGTGGTTTCTGCAGAGAATGTGATTGAAGTTTGAGTGATTTTGAGAGAGATTCGAAAAGACGGAACGTTTTCGTGTGTATTGAAGAAGAAAGAACGTTTTTTCATAATGAAGCGCGAATGAAGTAGTCATTTCATTTGTATGGGGCGCATGAAAGTCACGTTTATTTATTGAGATTGGGAAGCGCATTAGTTGTTTTGGGTTTGGACCAACTTGATTACATAGATGTATAGCAAGCCCGTTTTTATTATTATTATAGACTAAAATGAAATAGTTTAATATATTAAATGAGTAGAATTTGAGTTTCAGTAAGTTGAACTTATAGATTCCTAATTAATCTCTCTCAATTATGATTATTTATATTAATACAT
>NC_029790.2:123493751-123500043 GCF_000816755.2 Arachis ipaensis
TGATAAATATAAAAAGTATATTATTTTTTATTGTATATTTATAAATAATAAATTAAAATGTGATAAGTTTGAATTAATTAAATTATTTACAAAAGAAGAGAACAACTATACTTATATTAGTTGTATTGGCGTAAACCTCGAGAAAATGGCACACCAAAGCGAAGCCTGATCTCAAGTATGTAGCCATGCACTCATGTGAATGAATCACTACTTTGTAAGTTTGTAGTTTTGTACTCTTTTGCAATTGACTGAGGCCACTCACACTGAAACCTGTTAACCATGCAAAGCCCTTACTCAACAACTCGCACCTACGTGTCACCCACCTTGCAACCCAACTTTTCTATAAGAAACACATACTCTCACACACTCCACGTCACATGCATACACAAACCAAATTAAATATCATTCCTTCTCTTTACCTCTTCTCCCTGAAACCTGCTTCATTCAGAGTAAAAGAAACATAAGGAAGAAAAGGGAGCTTCCTGCAACCATCAGCCATGACTGACCGTACCCAACCACACACTGTCCAAGTCCACACCACAGCTGGCCGTTTCGGCGACACCGCTGCCGGAACTAACCGCTATGCCGACAGAGGCCCGTCAACATCTAAGGTTATCGCCGTCATCACTGGACTCCCTATCGGCGGCACGTTGCTATTGTTCGCGGGGCTTGCCCTTGCCGGAACCCTGCTTGGGCTGGCGGTGACCACCCCGCTTTTCATCCTCTTCAGCCCTGTCATAGTTCCAGCCACCATTGTCGTTGGGCTCTCGGTGGCGGGGTTCTTGACGTCAGGTGCATGTGGGCTGACGGGGCTGTCTTCGTTCTCGTGGGTCATGAATTACATCCGGCAGACCCACGGATCGGTGCCGGAGCAGCTGGAAATGGCAAAGCACCGCATGGCTGACGTGGCCGGTTACGTTGGACAGAAGACGAAGGATGTAGGACAGAAGACCAAGGAAGTTGGGCAAGAGATACAGACCAAGGCTCAGGATTCAAAGAGAACTTGATAGAATAGTGGTTTAAGCTTAAGGATGAAAGGGGTCTAATGGGTTTTGATGGTGACACGCAAATAAATGATGTACTCCTTGTAGTTGAAGTTGTGAGCATTTTGTGTCTTTCTATGATCTTGTAGGTAGCGGTTTGGTTTGTTTATGTTCTTGTTGATTTGCTTTTTTAATGAGAGAAGTGATTTTTCTTTTTTTGGTCAGAGAAGTGGTTTGTTCGTCATAAAGAGGTGCTGCTACCAGCTTTGTTTGTGTGTCAGTATGCATGTAGGTTTGGTTCACTTCAATTGTTTAATTTCAATGCGAGTGTTTTCTGTCAAGTGCAATAATGAAGAAGTGTTCATGTTTCATACTTTCAATACCGGAAAATCGTTATAAAATGGTAATTTAACACTGGTGCATTTTCCGTCTTCTTTATGATATTTGATAAGGATCATACAACACATACATAGCATACATAGGCACATAAATACATAATATAAACGAATAAATAAGAGGAACTCCAAAATTTCATTCATTCTTTCTTAAATTGGAGCGAGTATTATTTGATAATTCTATCATAATAGATTCTATCATAATAGATAAACAGTAGTCGATTTTATCAACAAAAATGCAACGTCCACTTAACATACGTGGTGGTGTTTAATTATTTTATTATATTTTTTATATACATCTAATATAATTTTATCAAAGCACATTTTTTCCATGATAGTTAAGATTTTATCATAGCACTTTTTACCTTCTCCGGACAGTTCAGATTTTATCAGAGCACTACTTGGTTAAATAAAAACGCCCAATGATCAATAAGTTCATGCTGCAAAACTAACTCCTCCCCTGAGGTGAGCAATGGGCTTTTTTTATTAAAATGACAAAACTAAATTTTAATTAAGATTTAGAATTTAAACTGACAAAAATAAATTTCAATATTAAATGTAATGTATTTGCACACCAAGCCTGGGTAAATGGGACAGAATGAAATTTTCCACCCAATACCTGCAAAAATAGTAGCAATAACGATAAAATTACCTATAAATACGAGAAATACCTATAAATACGAGAAATTACAAAAATGAAAATTCACGTGCAGTATGAAGTTGATGGCTATCAATTATTGATGTGAAGTTGATGGCTCTCATGAAATTAATAGCTGAGATCCATAAAATAATTTAAATAATTTGACTAAATTTACCTGAGTTTCCACCAATTACAAATGAGGTATGTAACAAAATTCTCACAACAAAATGACTACTGATGAACGTATAGTCGTTGTTTATTCAAATGCAGCAAAATTATCTTCTCTTCTCCATTATTCTTACTCATTATATTTCAAGAGTCAAATTATTTTCCTCTAAATTTGGCATTGTTGCGACATTCCCACCTCTTCATCATCCAATACATTTCTCTTCCCTTCCTTCAATCTCTCCTCCTCCACCACCAACACCACAAACAACCACCCCCATCACCACAAGCCTCCACCACCATCAAATTTACCAAAGCAAACTTTCCAAACAAAATCAACCCAAAATTCAAGAAACTCTTCAAAGAAAATCAAAGAAAGAACACTAACATCATCGTCTTTGCTAAAAATAGGGTTCAACCCGTAACGATGTTCCGACTTCACAAACCAATAGGGTTCTACTTATAGTTGCGTTGAAGGTAGTGGTGGTGCTACTGTGATAGTAGAGCCGTGGAGGTGCAAACAATGTTGGTGATTGAGGTTGAGCGGTGGTGTGGGTGGAGGTTGTGTCAGGTGGTTTATGATTGGTGGGAGATTGAAGGGTATAGTGTTGGCAGCAAGAGAGATGGTTGTGTAGAAGGAAGGTGGTGAAGGGATAGAGGTTGACATGGGGTAACAATGAAAATTTGTGGGAAAAAAAAGACAAACTAACCATCATCTGTCAATTTTTAACAGAATGATTAAGCTGAATTCATTTGAAAACATTTGGTTGGAGTGATAGTGAAACAAAATTACAAAATAACTTCAGGAGTATCAAGTGTGCTTTTTTCCTAAAAAGAACATTCTACTAAGGAATTTACAATTGAAAACATTCCCATAATCTGCGAAGTTGGCCAAGAAAATGCTTTGACTGATTTCTTCGTGCATCGAAACCGTAGGTTTTAGAGAAACCTCAGTTGTCAATGAACGAATGGTTGGGACTGAGGTCCAGGTTCAGCGTCAGTTCCACCATACTCAGCTCTCGGATTTGAACCATTACCATTATTATTAGGTATCCAAAAGGTAAGAACAGAAGAGGCTGCAGCAAACATAGCCCTGCGAGGGGCCCATTTCAAGCACGAAGGTACGCCAATGTGGCTGCTCCAACATGCAACCTGCATAGAGAACCACAGGCTAGTCTAGTCATATACCAGAACGAAAAATTGTTACTCCAACCAATCATGGATCTTATTATTTAGTTATGACCTATTCAACTATAGAATCACATTACTATTAAAAATTGAAGAGTAGTGCGAACCCAAAAGGGATGATTACCTCATTTCTGGTCTCAATATTCCAAGCATGCATGGTTCCACCTCCCGAACCTTAAGATTTGCAAAATTAAGCAGATTTTATATCCATCATTAGTGATTATATATTAATATGAACGAAGAAAACGATGAAAGATTCAAGCAGTCAAGCAGAAGAGTTAAAACACAAAAACACCACTACAAGAATGAATCATCAATGCCTACCTTCACAGGTGGTCTTATTAGATGTTGTAATTTAAAATAAAATGAAAAAAAAAAAAAAAGCAAAAAAAGGCCTAAAGAAAAACGAAATTTGATTACTGTTGCTGTATTGCATACAGGACACCCGAAATTTGAAAGAATAAAAGTTACCAACTGGTTACCTTACAGTAGATCGTGAAATTAAAATACAATCAAACTATCACATTAAATCCATGTCCACTTAGGATTAAACTCCAACTTATACAAATCATCAACTCCTATAATTTCATTCAAAGAACAATCAATACTCAATACTATACTACAGATTTGGTTTTACTATAAGCGTAACTTTTGAAACAGACAAGCATGATGGATAACAATAACATGACTTCATATAAAACACTTGCATATGGTTTTGGGATTGTTAATAAGTATAACGTAGGGACCCAAATAAGGATACTGTGGAAGGCTTTCAAGATTAAAGGAGTTCCTATTGCCTATATTCTGGCAATCCAAGATATGTCTTTTACGGAGTTATAACAATTGTTAGAACAAAACATGAGGCTATTGAAGCCTTCCCTATATCAAGGATCCACTTAAGCCTCTATCTTTTGAACATGATCTAGAATGGTTACTGAATATATTCATGAACTAATGCAATAATGCAAGTCTTCTCTACTTTTTTCCAAATGACATTAATCCTAGTTGGGGACTCAACAAAGAAAATACATCAGAAGTTTAAAGACAAGTTTTACAAGCATGCAATGTAAATTTAGCAAATGACATCCAAATTCTTACTTATACAGGTGAGAGTAGGATATTATACCATCCCATTAGTTACACAAAGAAATACCTTATGTCCATCATCAAAATCAATGCAGAAATAGGCAGAGAAGTAAATCGAATGGTGGAAAGCCCAATAGGTAGAGCCAAAGAAGGGGAAGGAGATCAAGAAAGACTATTGATGAAACCATCAAGAAGGCTTATAATTTCAATGGAATGCATGTAAAGTTGTAAACATTATTTGTGATAGGACGCAAAGGCATCACTTAATGCCATAGACTAAGGTTCTAGAGGAAAATGCCATAGCCATTCAGATACTGATTACGTATTTACGTAGTTAATCCCGACCATTCCTTTACTTCTTAGTTATATGTTCTACCATTTCACTAGACCATACAGTATTTTTAAAAAATTAAATTAAATTAAATTAAATTAAATTAAAAAGACAGATACTTTTATCCTTCCTTTGGCACTTTGGTTGAACAAATAACCAGAATTGCATGAAATGTTCCTCATCTCTAATTCAATGACTAATGTGCTTACCAACATTCAATATTACTGCTAAAACTGGGACTGTCGAAATAAAATCAGTATGGGACTTGGTAAAAGACGGTGGGTATGACCCAGTACTCTAACTGGAACTTGTAACTGTTGAGACCAAACCGAGAAGGGCCACGCACTAAAGCATGAGTGAGGTTCCATATGATGACCCTATTGGCAGATAGCTGGTCAACAATGATGGTTAATTTAGTGAAAATTATTATAACAAAATATCACTGACCAGCAACAAAAAGATACATTAGAGGGAAAGTGCCGCGGCTGGTTGAAGAAGATAGGTTTCAATATCTTGAATTGAGTATATTGAACAATACAGTTTGAAAATTTGGGAACTTGCAGCAGGATTAGTCATGGTACAAGTCATAGATGATGGTTTATTCCAATACCAGGTCAAGATGATGGAAAGAAATTGTGAAATGGAATAAAGAACCAACACCAAGAGATCATGTGGGATATTTGTTAATATTCTATGTTACTATGTGAGAGATGATATCGTATTTTAAGATGTAAAAGGGATGAAAGGAGATATTTTCTTTATTTCTAACAAAGAAGACAATTACTCAGCACTAATACTTCATTAATATCTATAATTGAGTTGAATTCTGGTACTACTAGTAAAAGCCCAAAGCATATCAGTAGTTCACCACAATAATAAGGTTCCAATGGGTTTTGTGCATATCAAAAGCTAAAAATAAAAGCTAGGAAGTGATATACGGCAAGAATAAAAGGTAAAAGGCAAAATTTTATGCAAATGGTGTACCTGCCACAGCATACTTCCCATCTGGGGTAAATGTAGCCTCTATTGTGGTACCAGGAGATGGTTCCAAACTAAACCCACAGCGCTGTACAAGTTAAAAAGCAATCAGCTTCGGCATATTTCGAACAAAGGCATTGAATAAATAATTCAGAAGACTTCATTATCAGAGAAAGAAACCTTTTCTCCTCCATATGCATCAAGAACGTAGATATTATTATTAGTGGTAGTCAGAAGCATTGATTTGCCATCATTGCTGAATTTGATATCACAAACCTCAGCTGTATCACCGCCAACCAAAAAGGTGTCGAAGGGACCCTACAATACCAATGGAAATGTCAAACTTGTGAAATTAATTCACGGAAAGCAAATCTAAGTCTAGAGAAAGATTCACCTTATCATATGAACGTGAATCAAACAATTTGATAGCTCCCCCTTCCATTGCTACAGAAAAGACCAGGCCCTGTTGGTCATAGGCAACAGCAGGCCTACCGCGTAGACGTAAGATTCCCTGAGAACTATAACA
>NC_029790.2:123500257-123505762 GCF_000816755.2 Arachis ipaensis
AAACTCAAAGAACTCAAAGCTAATCTGTTACTAATTGATATATTATTAAGTATATTCTGAAAGGATAAAATACTGTTTTAGTCTTTGGGTTAAAAATCAAATAGTCTCCAACCTATTTTCATCGTCAAAAATGTCTCTGACAATACATGAAATTTTCTAAATTGGTCCTACCATTAAGTGACATTAATTTTAGGATGGATTTGTCCTTTGGCAGTTAACTGTGGGAAAAAATAAATAAACAAAAGAAAGAAGAGGGAAAGAAGTAGCAACAACAAAATCAACAGCAACCACCATCGTCAACGGCGCCAGACACGGGCAAAAGACAATGTCGATATGGAGCAGCAGAAAGTCAAGGCAGCCGTGGCAGCACAAGGGATGAGCAGAGCCAGCAAAATAGAGCATGGAGGAACAGAACATGACGACAACAGCAACACAGCGGAGGCGAGGCAATAATGGGGGTGTGGTGGAGGTGGCTAGCCAAACAAAAGCAGGACAAAAAGCCAAGCAGCAGCAGTGTGGAGGTGGAGAACAGGAGACAAGGTGGTTCCTCTCTCCACTGTCGCCTTCTTCCTCTTCCTCTCACGAGTTACAGCAATCTCTATCTCTCTTCCCATGTTACCTCTCCTCTCTCACTGTTGCCCTCTGTCTTTCTTCTCTGTGATCCCCTCTCTTCCTCTTCCCTTCTCCTCCAGGCGGTCCTCTATCTCTCTTCGTTCTCTGTCTCTCGNCCTTCCTCTTTTTCTCTTTCTCTCACAGCTAACTACAACTAAGGATATATCCATCCAAAAATTAACTACGCTTAACAGAAGGACCACTTTTTAAAAATTTCTGTGTAACATTAGGGATGCTTTTGACAATATAAAAGGTTGGGGACCATTTTGATTTTCAGTCTAAACCTTAGGACCAAAACACTATTTACCCACTCTGAAAAGAAGAATATGTACAAAAATAAACTTAATTTGTGAAGAGTAATTAGTATTCTCATACTAGAACACACTGTATACCCTCTGCACCAATATAACTAGGAATTGAGCAATTGCTTCAATAGAACTTTGAAAGACAATTATGTTATATCACAGTCATCCCTGATCCCCAACAACAAAATAAACACTACCAACCTGGCAGGCATTTACACGAAGATCCCATATTCTAACACTGTGGTCCAGAGAACCAGACATGAAGCTATCATTGATTGGAGACATGCAGAGAGAAACAACTCTATAAAACAAGTCATAGAAGAAAAGGATCAGCAAACACTCATGTACAACAAAGAAACTAGTATTAAAAAGAGAAAAGAAAAAGATAGGAAGAGACAGAGAGCACACATAACATTACTATTTTAAGGGGGGAAAGTTATTAATACTAAAATGTAGAATTTACAGAAAATGGGGAGGAAGTCCTACTAATACAGAAACAGACAGAATAAACAAAACAGAAAAACTCAATATTCCAATCCCTCAACAAATCATTTACATACACCCCAAGAAACACTGTGAGCTTGATGCAAGTGTGCTAGTCTTATACCAAATCAAATGATTTCTCACAAAGTTCCCCTTTAACGATATTAGAGATTTGCCCAGCCAAATATATCACATTGCAGCATGGATTGCAATAATTGCTATAGAAGTTTAGCCTCTTTATTACTCCCAAAATGAAGGAAGTGAATGCTAAAGAAACTCTCCAAGAGATAGAACACATCCAACATTCATCAAAAATACCAAACCAAGCGTACCACACATCAAAAGCAAAAGAAGTATTATAGAACAAATGTGATGCAAATTTTGGGATTGCCTTGTTTGACCTATGGACAGGTAACCCATCAATAGTTTTAATTTTAGCCTTGTTCTAATTTTAATTCAGAAGATAAAAAAGCTTCACACCTCTGTTTATGTCCTTTGAAGTAGCGTAAGCATCGGTTGTCATACATTGATAAATACCGCAATGATTCTGGACAAGGAAGGGTGGGTGTCATTACTCATTAGTTGTAGTCATTTTCATAATTCATTTTCATTATAAATAGCAAAAAATCAATATCATTGTATGGAGAAGCTCACCTCCAGTACTCTCCAAATTGTACTTAGAAGAACATATAACAGAGTTTGGATGATGAGTAAAACAAATGCGATCAGCACCATGTTTCTTATGATAAGTGGTCTTCAACAACCTGTAATTCATAGCAAATGTTTTATACATGCCTAAATGCGAAGAACAATTATCCATTAATGAAGCAGCAAATGATACAAAATTAAAGACAATAATTGAGAAATTATTTAAGTAAAATAGAAGAAAAAGAACCCTTCATTAACAAGAGTCTTGCTAACAAATGCCCTGAGGACACTAGTTAAGGATACTACAAATAGTATGTTTTAATAGAAAACATAAGTTTTTATACATTGATAGTGTATTGGAAAAGCTATTCAATTCTATCCTACTGAGATTAACTTCCATGTTGTAGCAGTAGACTCACTTAGCATTGGCAATGTCATATAGTCGCACTGAGTCATCCTCACTTGCTGTGACAAGTAAATCATCTTTGCGATGGAAATCAAGAGAATTTATTTTCCCACCCTGAAAATTTCATGGCAATTACACTAAACATAAACACAGCTTAAGAATGAGGCCTTTAACCCCATACCAAGAACCAAAGATATCATCAGAAACTGATAACTTCTTCCACGGCTCTAGAAGAAATTGTGATTAAAAAGAAAATTGTGAGCGTGTAAACAACAAAAGATTCCATTTCACAAACTTCCAGAGTTTTCATACTTATAAAGGAAGAAAGCAAGGTAATGTATGTTTAAAAGGGAAAGAAGGCTTACGGTGCATTTGTTTCTAATTATTTAAAAAGCGCTTTTACAATTTGATTTTTTATTTAGTTGTAAAAAGCTAAACTGATTTTAATCAAGCTACTCAACGGATTTTTTCTGTTAAAAAAAGAAAAGCTGATTTTTTGTTTAAAACAAAAAAGAACAAAAGAGACCCTAAGATCAAAACGTTCATGGCACTCAGGTCAAGAACCAATTTATTTGAAGAAATCGTTAAATTGGCCCTAAAAACTTTTTTTACGGCAAGAACAAGAAGAACACTGCTATGCATCGCTGAGAGAACAATCCTAAGTTTCTAACAATCCTAGGGTAATGTTTTAAAAGCTAAATTTGAAGGGAAGGAACGAACTGGGAGAGTAAATGCTTACGAAGTCGGAGAAAACCGCCGCTATGGACATGCTGCGCACCGTATCGTCATCTAGCTCTGTCAGCGGCGCCGTCATCCTCGCCGACCGGTGACAGTATAGCGAATTAAACCTTTTTCAGGATGGCCGGAAATTTTTTCTGTGTAGAAACGGCAGTTACTAGTAGTGTAAAGACTGAAGAACCCAGCTCCAGCCAGATTCTCACTGCAATCCCTTTCGTTATTGGTCAATAAATTATTATATGCATAAATTAAGGATGCAAATATAAATACGAGTTAGTTTTTTTTATGAGCAAAGAGGTCTAAAGCCCAAAAATAGGACAAAAACTAAACAGAGCCAGTCCTAGGGAGCTTGGCTCCAATCAAATCTCCTGAAATACCAAAAAGTTCAAACCTCCTGAAAGCTATGACCAAAAAGTTAACCACAACTAAAGATAAGATAAAGAAAAGATAAGATAAGATAATAAAGACTAAAATTATAATTGAATTTATATATTTTGTTAGATTAAATTTGTGGGTCACGAGACTTTTTTATTGTTGTCATGGGTTAAGGTGAAAGAGTAATTTAATAATATGGAAAAGAGAAGAAGAGGTAGTAAAGGGATATGGTGCTACAGTGATGCCAAAACGAAAATTGCTTCATGAATCCACTAATGCACGTTTATATGTAGTTCGAACCAGCTTGGTTCGAACTCCATTTCTACATAATTCGAACCAGCTTGGTTCGAATTATACACAAATACAGGCACACACATAATTCGAACCAGCTTGGTTCGAATTACACACAAACACACGCACACACTAATTCGAACCAGCTTGGTTCGAATTACACACACAATAATTCATGGTATAATTCGAATTATGCTATTAAAAAATTAATAATTTATTAAAAAAATTTATTAAAAAAATTAATAATTTAAAAATAAAAAATATATATATTTTATTTCATACGTTAAAAAAAGCTAACAAAATATTTAATTACGAGACTTCTTTAAAATATTAATGAGCTATCAATTTGAATTTCATACAATACTTTTCTGTCCATTCTTGATAGTTCATGAATATTTTTTGATAAATTTATTTAAATTATACCACAAAAAAATATTTTATTCTATGCAAAATAATTTTAAAAAATGGCTTAAAAGATTTTAGGAGTAATATAAAAATTTGTAATGTTCTAGTGACTTAGATAAATACATGCATGTACACGAATTTTAAATAATATACTCTACATAGTTAATAATAATTTAGAAATCAAAGAAAATATATTTTTATCATTTATTTACCTAAATCACTAGAATATTACAAACTTTTATAGTACTCATAACATCTTTTAAGCCATTTTTTAAAATTATTTTGTATAGAATAAAATATATTTTTTAATTATTTTGTATGGAATAAAATATTTTCTTTCATTTCTAAATTATTATTGACTATGTAGAGTATTTTATTTAAAATTTGAGTACATGCATGTATTTACCTAAGTTTAACAGCATAATTCGAATTATACCATGAATTATTGTGTGTGTAATTCGAACCAAGCTGGTTCGAATTAGTGTGTGCGTGTGTTTCTGTGTAATTCGAACTAAGCTGGTTCGAATTATGTGTGTGCCTGTATTTGTGTATAATTCGAACCAAGCTGGTTCGAATTATGTAGAAATGGAGTTCGAACCAAGTTGGTTCGAACTACATATAAACGTGCATTGGTGGATTCATGAAGCAATTTTTGTTTTGGCTTATTCACGTAAATTATTTTCTTCCTTGGCTTATTTTTGTTTTTTACCCATATTTAAATGTGAATCTCTATTATAATAACATATTAAAACTAAATTTAGATTGATAATTATTAATAATAATATAACTATGAGTAACATTGTAAATACACAAAAGATAACACTTTTTAGTCATAAAAAAAATAACACTTTTTTCTTTGTTTTTTTGTTTATAATGGATAGAAAATAATTTTTATGGGATCCACATAAAATTTTTTTGATTTTTTATTTTTTCATTCATTCTTTTTCCATTTTTTTTCTCTTCTCTTATTTTTTTTCTTAAAGCAAACATAGTGTAAAGGCTCGAGGCAGCTGAAACCTTAACTGAAGTGGCAAATCATAATATTTTTTAATATAGGTGTACTTGGGTTTAAAATTTGGCAAGGTAAAATAATGGATGAAAACTTTTAAATATTGTAATGAGTGTATTTTAAGTAAATGTGTGATATTGTAATGTCTAAAATTAAATGATGTCAAATTCAATATCAATTAATATTTTTATTTTAAAATTTAGATGCTAAATTATAAATTTTTTATTTTATAC
>NC_029790.2:123506678-123519253 GCF_000816755.2 Arachis ipaensis
TTGTTCATCATTGTTATTAATTATTATTGGCCTAACCAATACACTTTTTTAAATAAAAAAATACCTTAATTTCTAATTTACGTAAAGATGAAAAAATTTATCGATATTTTCTATATTCTATATTTCATATATATATGAAAATGTATAATCATTGAATCCAAGAAAATTTATTAATTTTTCGTTATGAGTATTTTTTTAGATAGAAATTCATGCAATGGTTTCATATGAAGTTGATATTTAAAAGTTGTCAATTAATTTGATAAATTTGACTAAATTATCATTTAACAATTTTTAATTATTGACTTTACATGAATACAACAGCATATAAATGTTCGCCATTTTTGTTAAGGTATTAATCCACTGAGCAGTAATCTTATAATCACTTTCTCTTTTCACATTATTTTTCCTTTTTTAAAAATCCCATACCATAAAAAAAGTGACTTGAGATTTTTACTTTGTACTACTTAAGACCGATGGCTTGGTGGGTTAATACTTAATAGATATTCGATAACCTTTTTGTTCCTGCATAGTAAGTCTTGGGAGAAGTATAGCTTGTACGATCCAAAGTTAAATTCATTTCTGTTTGGGCTAAATGAGGTATACATCGGCTTTCTAAGAACGGCAGCGGTGAGTGCCTATAAAAGCACTCTAATGCTCAAGTCAGAAAGAGAGTGAGATGAGTATATTACAATTCAGAATAAATAGCGTATCTTCTTTAGTTTAGGGATTTTTTTCTTTATAGACTTTTTGAGTTCGAACGTGCTATCGTACGGGTACTTGGTTGACCTATTTTCTAGGTGATTCTATGGAGATTTCTTCTGAAGACGCATTATCT
This sequence comes from Arachis ipaensis, assembly GCF_000816755.2. NCBI lineage: Eukaryota > Viridiplantae > Streptophyta > Magnoliopsida > Fabales > Fabaceae > Arachis > Arachis ipaensis. The sequence goes on from NC_029790.2 coordinate 123,507,514, forward strand.
TCAGTAACAGAATTATGCACTTGATTTTGGATTTCTCCTTTGTTTTCTGTTATCATGCTGATATATAGGTTTTGCGGGCGAGTTATATAGAATGGATCACAACCCCCAAACTTGACCTGTGGACTGCTTTATAGAAACAGGTTGAGCTTTTTTCGCAAGGCTCGAGCTTTAAATCGACATATTTATAATATAAAGTATAATCCCCCAAGCTCAATCTGTTTTAATTGGAATAAGGGTGAGAAGATATTACAGAAGATTTGTAATAAATTTAGATTTTTAATTTTTTTTATTAGATATTTTGTAATAAAATGCTTATTATGGCACCTTTTACAATTACCAAGGATACGGCGATCGGTTACTTTTTGTTATAAGAGTAGAATTACTATTTTATTTTTATTTTGTTTTGAACAGTTTAGATTATTTTGCAACTAAAGGGTCTGGGATCCTGATCGTGTATTTACGCACGTATGTTAAGGGTTGATGAAGACGTTGTTTAGTGGTAAAGGTTTGGGTTAAAAATAAGTGTTTCATTTTTTGGAACTAAATTCGAAGATGAGTAAGAAAGGTTAGTTGTTTTCTTTTATTACTGTAAAGATTTTGTGTGTGAGTTTAGGTTTGGTATAGTTTGAAAAAATGGTGAAGGCAAAAGGAAAAGTAAAAAAGAAGAGAAACACGAAAAAGGGAAAGGACAAAATTATCGTTTAAGAGGAGTTCATTTAGGACTCAAAAGATTCATTTTCATAGGTTGCTGAATTGGTGAAAGAGTAGGTCTCTGTTTTTTATTATGAAACTAGTGTGGCTCAGTTAGGCTATTCTTGTTGGGTTAGGGAGGGTGAGGTTGTAAAACTTGAGTTTTTGCCTTGTTCTGTGTCTGATCGTGTGTTCCACAGGGATGATGGGTGTGAGTTTTTCTTTATATATAGTTGTGTATTGGTTGAGTTAGGTGTTAGATTTTCGTTTACGCAGTGTGAACATGCTGTGTTGACACAAATGATGTATGCAACATCTCAATTGCATCCTAACTCTTGCACATTTGTGAGGAGTTTTGAGATTTTGATGGAGTATCTGGACATTGAGGCTTTGTTAGAGGTATTTTTCGTGTTGTTCTAGACCAAAGGTGTGAAAAAGGGGCTTTGGTTAAACTTAGCCAGGGTCCCTAACCGAACTATATTCAGTTTGTATAGGTCATCTTTTAAGAATTTTAAGGTGATGTACATTAAAGTAAGGTCATGTGAGGATGAGTTTCCCTTTTTTGTGGATGAAAATTTGGTTGAGAAATTTTCCTTGTATTGGCACCCTTCCCCTAAGCAGATTCTTGGTATGGAGATGATGCAGTATAGGAACAAAATAGTTGTGAAATTCTTGGTAAATAATATCATGACCACTAGGTTATTAATTACTTGAGTGAAAAATTGATAGAGATTCGATTACTAAGTATTTAGGAATTTGTGTAATGTAGATCATTGTTCGAAGATGTTGGTTTTGGCTGTTTGTATATACTTATGTTATTTGTGTTTATGTGTAGGTGAGAAAGCCCCCAAGGTACTATTAATAGCCTTCGTGCCTTTTTCAAGGCCAAAAATGTGAAAAAGGAAGGGTCTGCAAATAATGTTAAGCTGGAAGGAGGTGTTGAGGTCGACAAACCTACACCTTGAAAGAAGGTGAACTATAAGAAGAGGAAAATTGAGGTTACTGCTAATAAGGAGTTGAGGAGGTGATCAACTTAACGAAAACCAAGTTTGATAATAAAGATTTGGATTTGGATGAGGTTAAAAATTTTACAAAGAACTAGGTGAAACTTCATGGCTATAGAGAGAATGAGGATATCACTTCCGTGTGGAGTGGGCATTTTTCATTTCTGCTTATGGACGATGAATATGGTCAGAATCCTTCTAATGTGGAACTGGTTCACAATGTTGGTGATGTTAAGGTGGCGCAATATTTGTAGGTAACTAGGAGTATTGAATTAATTGGTCATTGTCGTTTTGTGCTATTTTTAATAAATTGTTATGGTAATTGTGTAGGTGATGGGATCTCGGTTAATGTCTATTAGTCAAACTCATGAGATGAAGCATCCAAGGGATTTTTTTGACAAGGCAAGTACAGAACAAGTAATGCAAGAAAATGTAGAGAAGGGTAATAAGCTTCGGGATACATTAGAGCAAGTTAGCTTGAAAGAAAATGAGGTGAAATCGTTGGAGGAGAAGTGAAAACTGGCTGAGGATAAAGAGAAGAAGCTTGATAAAAAGAGGACGAGTTTAGCAGCTAGAATGATGGTGTTAAACCTTGAAAAAAAGATCCTGAAATATAGCAAAGATAGCGATGGCTTGGAGATGTTTGCTAGCGAGTTTGAGAAAGCTATGGAGTAGGTTAAGTTCCTTGCTCCTGACATGGATGTGGTTGCTATGGACTCGTGTAAGATTGTTGTGAATGGAGAGCTGATGGTGATGGATGATGATGATCAGGAATAGGAGGGCGAGGATGAGAATATTAGTCCTCCATGATAGTTGTTTTATGTAACGAATTTTGCTTTTTGTTTTTTGGAAAAGTTTGTTTGATATTGTTTGCTTATAGTTTGGTAGGTTGATGTCCTAGGTATAGCTCGGTTAATTATAATATGGTTGCTATGTTCGCAAGACAATGTTAGTATATGAAATATTTGAATGTGCATGTTTTTAGTATGATTCGTACTTTTGTTTTTGGTAAGTTGTTTCCCTTAGTCTGTATGATTGCTTTTTGGAATGTATTGCCAAAAAAGGAACCGGCTGGATTAATATTACTGTGGACTGATTTAACGGAGATAGTAGTGAATGTTTTGAGAAATGTAAAAGAATAGGAAGTGATTTGTTAGTTGCCATTATATTCGGCGTGCTTTGCATTGGTCGACTTATAAGTCGGTTAAAAAGTAATGGAAAATAGTAGTGAGAATTGAAGAATTAAGAATTATTATATTGATGAGGATCCTTCAATGTTGAAGGGCAGAGGTGTGCCTCGTTAAAACCTCTCCTGGCAAAACCCGACTTAAAGATAAAATTCAGACAGTATAAAAAAGAGTACAGTACCTTGTTCTGACTTAGCTATAATACATTTTTAAAGAAGAAATGTTCCATGTACTTGGTAGATTATTGCCTTGCAATGTTTGTAATTTGTATGTTCCTCATCTGATAACTTTTGATATTCAGAATGGGTCTTCTCAATTGGCACTGAGCTTTCTGTGACCATGTGGTTTTCGTGCTTCCTCTGTTTTTCTGAGGACGAGGTCTCCTTCATGGAATGACCTCGACTTGATCTTTTTATTGTATTTCTGAGCTATAGCTAGTTGCGTTATGCGTTGTTGAATCAGCGCCTGGTCTTGGATTTCTTCTATTGAGTCCAACTCGGTGGCTCTTAGCTCGTAATTCGCTTCGCCATTGAGGATGTTTATTCAGCCAGACTGATGTGAGACGTCAACCGGTATCATGGCATCACAATCATATGCTAGTCTAAAAGGAATCTTTTTTGTTGATGAATGTTCTGTTGTGTTATATATCCATAAAATTTTAGGAATGAGCTCGGCCCATTGTCCCTTGGAATCATCTATTTTTTTTTTGTAATGCCTGCAATATAACCTTATTGGTAGCCTCATCTAGTCCATTAGTCTGAGGGTGCTCTATAGATAAAAATTGATGTGTGATTTTAAAATTTTGTAAAAAACTTGTGAAATTCTTATCAATGAATTGTCGACCATTATCAGTGATAATGGAGTGAGGTATACTGAATCTACATATTATGTTTTTCCAAACAAAAGAGATCATCTTTTTAGAATTGATTTTTGCTAAAGATATAGTCTCTATCCATTTTGTAAAGTAATCTATAACAACAATTAAGAATTTAACCTGACTTGGTGCTAGTGGAAAAGGATCGAGGCTATCCAGCCCCCACTTACTAAAGGGTCAGCTTACCTCCAATGTGTGTAACTGCTCGGCCAGATTGTGAATGATGGGGGTGTGACGTTAGCAATGATCACAATATCTGACCTTGTTCATGCAATCCCTTTGTATTGTAGGCCAGTAATATCCTGCTCTAAGTATTTCTTATGCTAGGCTTCTACCCTTATGTGACCATATACCCTTTCATTGACTTCATCAATGGCGAGTTTAGCGTCGGCCTTGCTTAAGCATTTTAATAAGGGTCTTGTAAAACCTCATTTGTATACTCGTCTCCAATCAAGGTGAAGAAGTTGGACTGTCTCTTGAATTTACGTTTGTTCTTGATATCCTCTAATATTTTTTCAACTTGCAGATATGTGATGAATGGGTTTCGTGAATCTATCTCCTGTGTAATACTCAAAAGAGCTATTAATGTAACACTGGGTTCATCCAGTGCTAGTTGTGATAAGCTCGGTAAATGAGTTTGACTTCTAATAGTTGCTAGTTTGGATAAAATGTTAACTCAGCAGTTTTGCTCCTGAGGCATGTGGGAGATTTCAAATTTCAAAAAGCAAGAGCTAAGGTTATTAATAATAGATAAATAGTTTTCTAATAGTGTATATCTTACTTGAAAATTATCTGTTACCTGTTGTACCACCAATAGTAAATCACATTTGACATTTAGGTGTGTTATCATGAGGGTTTGAGCTAACTTGAGACCAGCTATAAGTGCTTCATATTCTGTCTGGTTATTGCTGGCATAGAAAATAAATTACAAAAATTATTCTATAACTATTCCTTGGCTATCTTTGAGCAATATACTGGCTCTAGAACCTTGCATGTTCGAAGCGCCATCAACATATACTGTCCATGTCCTGGTACTAAGTGTTGAGTTGTTGAGAGTAAGTTATGCGATAAAGTTAGCCAAAGCTTGGGACTTGATGGCTCCCCGCGCTTGATATTGATGTCATATTTTGAGAGCTCGATAGACCATTTGATTAATGTTCCAACTAGTTTAGGTTTTGTGAAGATTTGCCTTAAGAGATGTTTTGTCCATACTAGTATAGTGCGACTTTGGAAATAGTGTCTTAGTCGCCTTGCTGTTGTTACAAGAGCTAAAGCTAGCTTCTCTAATTTTGGGTATCTGAGTTCGGCATTCTGGAGAGATTTTCTAACGAAATATATTGGATGTTGTTGTTTACCTATTTATGTTACCAAAACAGAGTTAATAGCATAATCAGTAACAGACAAATATAAATATAAAGGTTTACCATGCTCGGGTTTTTGGAGTATTAGAGGTGAGGATAGTATATCTTTTAACTCGGTGAATGTCTGTTCGCATGCTTTTGACCATGTGAACTTCTTCTGTTTTTTTAGTGTTTTGAAGAAATAATGTGATCAGTGAGCAATCAAAGATAAGAAATGGGACAATGCTGCCAGCCGACTAGTGAGTTATTAGACTTCTTTGATTGATTGAGGACTTCTCATCTCTAGTATTGCTTGACACTTTTTTGGGTTGGCCTCCGTACCTCAGCATGTTAATATGAATTCGAGAAATTTTTTCCCATGCCAAAGGCACATTTCTCCAAGTTTAGCTTTATATTGTATAGCCGGCATTGTTGTCAAACTCTCGAGTTAACTCGTAAACTCGTACGAGTTTACGAGTTTAGATATGGAATCGAGTTGACTCGGACATAGACTCTATCCTGAGTAGACTCGGCTAGACTCGATCAAACTCGGACAAACTCGTGAGTTTAGGACCAAGTTAGCGAGTTTGTGTTTTTCTTCATTTTTGCTCAAAAAAACGTTATTTTGAATAAAAAAAATACTTTTTTTATTAGGGTTACGATAACACTCCCAAAGAATGAAAGAAAACTCACTCACAACTCACTCATCTGCGTTGTTTCTCTCAAGTCTCACTTTCTCCATGTTCTGCCGCAGTCATTGTTCCCTGTCATGCTGCCGCTGTTTGCCTGCGTCTGCTACCTCTGCATTGATTTGCGCCATTGTCTTTGTGAATTTTACCTATGATTCCCTCTGCTTTGTATTTCTTCACATATCCACTATCCGCAACTCCATCGTGCTATCACCGTTCACGAGTTCGACTACTTCTCCTACAGTCATATCTCTGCTCTGGTTTGCACCGTCGTGAAATCCATGACTTTTTATTGCCATCGTTTCGTGTTGCTGCTGCACCCTCACCACCGCTGCCTGCTGCACCCTTGCCTTCGATCTGCTATTGCTGGGACTTTGCCCCTTCTTTTCTTCTGTATCCTCTATTTTTTGTATATCTTTTGCCCTTTTTTTGAGCTTTTATTTCTTGATTTAGTTTTTTTTTTTTAATTTTATTGCTTCTAATTTTAGCCTATTATTTATCGTTTATGTTAGATGGCCAGATGGTTCATCCATTCATGGATGATTAGTAATTAATTATTTTGATTAAAGTTAATTTGATTATTTGATATTGTTCAATGTTCAATTAAAGATTTAGTATTACAGATTTAGAATTTTTAATTTTGTGTGTTCTATGTTGTATTTGTATAAGAATAATTATAGATGATTTGAATGTGTATTTTAAAATATTTGTTATAATGTATGCTACTATTTTAATTTATTATGTGCTTTAAGATTGATATTATATATATATATATATATATATATAAACTTCATAACAGGTGAACTCGTACGAGTCTACGAGTTAACTCACGAGTCGAGTCTAGGTCAGCTCCACGAGTTTACTTAGACTCGCGAGTTTGACAACATTTAGCCGGAGCTGTTGAAAAATCTCCTTTAGGTCATTGGTATGACTGCTGTCGGACTTGGTCTTTGCCACCATATCATCTACATATACCTCTATATTTTATTTGATTTGGTTGGAAAATATTTTATCCATTAGCCTTTGATAAGTATCATCTACATTTTTTAACCCAAAGGACATACCTTGTAATAAAAATTGTCATAGTCAGTAATAAATGCAGTCTTATCCTGGTCTGCCGAATACATAAGTATTTGGTTATAGTCAGAATAAGCATCTATAAAATTTAAACATTAAAACTAGATGAGCTATCAACTAATTTATCAATACAGGGAAAAGATGTGTTTTTTGGACAGGCCATGTTGAGGTCAATGAAGTCTACACACATCATCCACCGTTGTGTTTTTTAACCATGACTATATTTGCTAACCAACTTGTGAACCTAATTTCTTTTATAAATCCAGCATCCAATAGTTTTTGAGTTTCCTCTATGGATGCCTTCTTTTTGTCTGTGTCGAGGTGTCATTTCTTCTGAGCTATAGGTCAACTTGAGGGTTTAAGTGCTAGTTTGTGATAAATGATGTTTGGATGAATCTCCGACATGTCTACTAGGGTCCAGGCAAATAGGTCGATATTTTCTTATAGTAGTGTGACGAGTTGTTCTTCTCTGGTCTTTGTAATGCATCCCCTATGCAAGTGTACTTGCTTTCTTTTTCTTTTAGCATCACTTTGGTTAAAGTATCTATAGGCATAGGTCAGTTTTACAAGTCTTCCCAAGGATCTAGGTCTGCTAAAGCAGGTAAATATTCCTAGTTATAGACCGCATGGACGTAGTGCTGATAAGTTTGTTTTAAAGGATTTGTTTTGAGGCTCCCATTATAGCATTGTCTGGCTTTCTTCTAGTCAGCGTGGATGGTGACAACTTTTTTATCCTACATACAAAACTTAACACACAGGTGTACAGTGAAAATAATAGCACCAAATGTATTCAAAAAAGGTCTTCCTAAGATGATATTGTATGGGCTTTGACAGTCCACAACTAAGTATTGGATGTCTAGTGTTTTACAGTTAGGGTATTCACCTAGGGTTGTTGTAGCCATATATAACCACGTATTGGAACACGCTCACCTGAGAAACCTACCAATTCCCTAGTTGATGGTTGTAGAGCGTTGTCACTTAGTTTCAATTTTTGATATGTAGAATAAAACAATACGTCTGTGCTACTGCTTATGTCCAAAAGGATTTTCTTCACCAATAGTTCACCGACCTGAAGTGATATGACTACAGGGTCGTCTAGGTTTTTATCTACCGCTTTAAAGTCTGAAGATTTGAATGTAATCTCTAGAATATCCACGTTGGTGGTTAAGGTCAGTTTGGACTTAGTCACTGACATCATGGTCCTATACCACCACTTTCTAGCACAATTACTGCATCTTCCCCCCAGCGAAACCACCAAAGATATAGTTAATAATGCCACGAGGTTGATTAGGGATTTCGTTTACCTTTTTTCCTTTGTCTCTATAATTGTCATTCAACTTCGGACATTGGTCGAGATCCATTGCGTTTCGTCTCTGTCCCTGACTATCAATGTACTTATCTAACATGCCCTGGCGGGCTAGTTTCTCGAGGAGGTCCTTTGCTATAACACAATCATCTATAGTATGACTGTACTTCTGGTGAAATGTATAGTACTTGGATTTGACCATGTATCATTGGTCTTGATAAGTTTCCGCTTTGTTTGGTGGTTTGATTAATTTGGAGTGCAACATATCTTTAATAATGTCTTCCTTTTGGTGTTGAATGGAGTTATGCGTCAAACTTTGGTGTTAATTTGAATGGCTTTTGGTCCGTCTTATTGTTTGTATGTTTGTTCCGTTTATCCTCCTCTTTGCTAGGGTTAGGTCTTTCTACTCTCTGGATTTGTCGGAGTTTTTCCATTTCAATTTGGCTTGTTGCCCTTTCTTTGAACTCGGTTAACGTCTTTGGCTTCGTCACTGCTATAATCTCTTGAAATTTTTCAGGTTGAAGCCCACTCTTTAGTGTATGTACGTGGACTTCTAGATTCAGGTTAGGTATCTCCATGGCTGCTTTTGTGAACCATGTCATGTAATCTTTAAGGCTTTCATGTTATCCTTGCTTTATAATGCTGAGATAGTATTGACATGCGGATAAATATCGGTCAAGATTACCAAAAATATTTTTTCAAATCAAAGTCACAAGTATAGTCTTAATCGACGAGATTTCCGCAAATCATAGTTAAAAAATGTGTCACAATTTAAATTCAATAACCGGGAGTAGAATCCTGAGTCATTCCCTAGGAATTGACACAAGATGCAAATTATTGGTTGTGATTTTTCTGAAGATTTTTGAAGTTGAAAACAAGAAAAATAAATAACTAGAAAATTAGAGCGATATTTAACTAGTAAGAGTTAGTAATTAATCAATATAAAAAGGCCTTGGTTCGGGGTGAGAACCGGAATTTCTATCCTTATTGTCTTGCCCAATGTGAGGGTAAAAGCTCATTGTTCTCACTTAGTTATCCTCTAAATATTGAAGAAAAGTCAAATGAAACGATTAACTTTAGCTCACAAGTCCTAGTCACTTCATAAAGAAGAACTAGAGTTGATGAGTTTCAAGCTAATAAACAATATTCAATTACCAATCAACACTTGAATATAACAATTCAAGTGGCTCCAATTACTCAACCCCAAACTAAGCAAGGAAATCTACTCCATGATATTGGATGACATTTCCTCAAACACTTGGTGAGCAAAATTAAAAGATATGATAAAAACTAGAAAATAATCCAATTCAAATTACCACTAAGAATAATCAACAAGAACAAAACAAGCAATAACAGTAAATATGGAAATAACTCAATGCCTTAACAAAATTCAATCATAACAAGATCCAAACATGAATTCAAGTAATGAAATGGAAAAGAGTAATAGAAAAATTAGAGAAGAAAACTATAAGGAGAATGACTCCAAATGAAGGTAACCACAACTTCTCTCAGGATCCAAGTGAAAGTAAAACTAAGAGTACCAAGAACCCTAGAGAGAAGTAGGAGTTTCTCTCACTAGAATTCAAAACTCAAAAACCAAGCTAAAGTGAAAGTGTGTTCAGTCTCAGCTCCATCCCAGCCTCTAGTCTGCATTTTCGGGCTTGAAACTGGGCCAAAATCAGCCTAGAAAACGCCCCATCGTATTCCTTTAATTGTAGCACGTGACGCTCGTCATGCGTATGCGTCAGCCACGCGTACGCATCGGTGGGCCCTGCACAAGGTCACGCGTACGCATCAGTCATGTGTACGCGTCGCTTGGAACTGGCTTGATCACGCGTGCGCTTCAGCCATGCACGCGCATCGCTTTCAGCTTCTCAAATCTTCAAATTCTTGTGTTCCTTCCACTTTAGCATGCTTCCTCTTCATCCTCTATGCCATTCCTAATCACTTAACGCACATATCACGGCATTGAATGATAATAACAGAGGATTAAAAATTAGTGATTTAAAGGCCTAGGAAGCATGTTTTCAATCATAGCACAACATTAGGAAGGAAACTTAAAAACATGCAATTTACATGAATAAGTGTGAGAATAGTTGACAAAACCCACTCAATTCAATCCAAAATATACCATAAAATAGTGGTTTATCAAGTATGAGTCATGCACATAGATTTTGGAAGCTACGAAGTTGTTAACGAAAAGGTCGGCCAGCTCATCGAAGCTTGATATAGAACTTGCAGGTAAATCAGAAAACCAGATCAAGGCAGCACCGTCTAAGAAAGTTGAAAATATACAACAAAGTATTGGGTCAGATGCACCGTTCATGAACATCATTAAGTAAAATTTAGTGACGTAAATGTTGGGATCACCGGTTCCCTCATAGGGTTTCAGTGTCATCGGCAGAGTGAAGTTCTTCGGCATCTGAAAGCTCATAACTTCCTTTGAAAAGGGATTGGTTCTCTTTATTAATGGCTTTAGGGTGACTATCATCGCGGCTTTAGTTTCTGCAGTATAGTCGTCATCGTCATCGTCAACGTCATTGGCAGGGATTTTCTGTTTCTCCCCGTCATGCCAACTATTTTGTTTCTGGTTCATTAGCTCGACCATGCGTTGGACTTCTGCTCGCAAGGACTCACTGATAGCTAGAAGCTCGGCTTGAGTGGGAGGAGGAGGAGGGTTGCTTTGCTCTTCTGCCATAGGTCGTGACCTGCAAAAAAAAAAAGCTAAAATAGGGCAGAAAAGATGATGGTGGGGTTAATTTAAAACTTCAGCCCCACGATGGGCGCTAAATGTTCCTGCGTAGTAAGCCTCGGGAAAGGTATAGCTCGTTCGATCCAAGGTTGAATTTACTTCCGCCTGAGTTGGATGAGATATACATTGGCTTCTCAAGAACGGAGGCGGTGGACACCTGCAAAAGCACTCCAACGCTCAAATTAAAAAGAAAATGAGATGAATATATTGCTATTCAAAATAAATAGTACCTTCTTTTGCTTAGGGTTTTTTCTTTTATAGACTTTTGAGTTCGAACGTGCTATCGTATCATTACTTAGTTGACCTATTTTTTAAGTGATTCACTTGGAGATTTCTTCTGAAGACGCGTTATCTTTAGTAACTAAATTATACACGTAATTTTGGATTTTTCTTCTGTTTTTTGTTATCATGCCGATTTATAGATTTTGCGGGCGAGTTATATAGAATGGATCACTTCTTATATACCAAATTTCTTTATATCATTATAAAATATGATTATTATTAATTAATTATGTATTTAAATTATTTTACTTAATAAAAAAAGAAACAAACGTATTAGTTACTTAATTATTAAGAAAATATTAACATGAAAATAGTATGGAAAGTGGGCAATGCATCGCATAGCAGAGTTATTACTTATTTAGTATTTACCTAGATTTTGTACGATAAAAGTATACATGTTTTGGTTAAAAAAAGTGTATTGTACATGTATAACGGAGTGATCCATATATACACCTCATTAAGTCATGTTTTTGCCGTTTAGTGCCTTGCTGCTTCAATCTACATACATATTTTGCCTCCCCAGAATTTAGTTCCAAGTT
>NC_029790.2:123519494-123523124 GCF_000816755.2 Arachis ipaensis
TCCAAGTTTCCATTAAAAAAAAGAAGAAAAAAAAAAAAAAGAAAACTAAATAACTAAAAAGGTCCCAACATGCAACCTGAGCATTACTTCTCGGAGAAGTCCTCGTTCCCCGTTGCCGTCGATGAGGACGACAAAGCCACCGAGTTCCGTCCGCTCTCGGCAGCGCGGCCACACATGCTTACCTTCCACCTGGCATGGCTGAACCTCTTCTCCTGCTTCTTCTCCACCTTTTCCATTCCCCCACTCCTTCCGATCATCCGTGAAGACCTCAAACTCACCGCCGCGGAAATAGGCGCCGCTGGCACCGCCTCCTTTGCGGGCTCCATCTTCTCCCGCCTCCTCATGGGACCCACCTGTGACCTCGTCGGCCCCCGCATAGCCTCTGGCACGCTCTCCCTCCTCACCGCCCCAATCATCCTCGCTACCTCCCTGGCCTCCACACCCACCTCCTTCATCGCCGTCCGCTTCCTCGTCGGTTTCTGCCTCGCTAATTTTGTCTCCAGCCAGTTCTGGATGAGCTCCATGTTCTCCGGCAACGTCGTCGGCCTCGCCAACGGCGTTGTCGCAGGCTGGGCCAACGTCGGCTCTGGCGTGACCCAACTCGTCATGCCCGTCGTCTACTCCCTCTTCATCTCACTATTCAACCTCCCTTCCTCCACCGCATGGCGCTTATCATTCATAATCCCGGCAATTTTCCAAGCCACCACCGGAACCTTGGTTTTGTTATACGGTCAAGATCTCCCTTCTAGTAACCACAACACCAAGAGAGGTAGTTAAGATTTAAGATTATATATTGATCAAGGCCAAAAACAAAAACAGAGTAAACTCTCAACTGAGGGGTCAAAATGTTATGTGTCAGCAAAGAATTAATCACCAAATCAGTCGTATCTGTATATAACGGCTCATTTTTTGTAAACACTTAATATAATCAAGAAAATGTATTAGATAAAAGTAGAATTAGAAGTATATATTCATGGTTTAAAGATACAATAGTAATGACACAATTAAAGAAACATCAAATTGAATGAAAATAAAATGAGTACTGAGATATAATTAAATATTATATTATTGTATATAAATGTAATAGAATCCTAATATATATATTGTAACAGGTACTAATCGAAAGGAGAGTGTATTTGTTGTTGTGGTGCGTGGGTTGTCGAATTACAGAGGATGGGTTCTGGGACTGCTGTATGCGTCGTCGTTTGGGATGGAGCTTACAATGGACAACATAATAGCGGAGTATTTCTATGACAGGTTCGGGGTGAATGTTCAGACGGCGGGGACCATAGCGGCGTGTTTTGGGATGGCGAATGTGTTTTCGAGGCCAATGGGTGGAGTGATGTCTGACAGGATGGGAAAGAGGTTCGGGATGAGAGGGAGGCTTTGGGGGGTGTGGGCGGTTCAGACGGTGGCCGGTTTGCTGTGTGTGTTGCTAGGCCGAGTTGACTCGCTTTGGAGCTCGGTGCTTGTTATGTGCTGCTTTTCAGTGTTTGTTCAAGCCGCTTCTGGCCTCATCTTTGGCGTGGTTCCTTTCGTTTCCAAGAGGTTAGCTGCTATATTCTCGCTTCATCAAATTTATTTTTTTGTTTTTCAATTGAATCTTTAAGTTGTTTTTTATTTTATAATTAGATTATTTTTACTAAATAGTAAGTACACACAAAAATAATTTTAGAATCATTCCTACATTTTATTCTTCAATTAATTAATTGGTGTAGTAAGTAGACACAAAAATAATTTTAGAATCATTCCTACATTTTATTAATTGTTATGTGAGTATTGTCCAGTAAATATAAACAATACAATCAAAGTAATTAATTACCAAAACAATCAAAGTAAAACTACTATTATATTTTTGTATTTTTATTTGTATTTTGATCAATTGCATTAGTGATAGTTTTTAAATTTAAATTTCAATCTAACTTAATTATATTATTTATTAAATTTGTTTGTAAGTAGTATAATGTCATTCCTGTATTTCTATATAGATGATTAATCTCTAATATTTACGATTCCTATACCGGCATCCTTACAAAATTAAGCACATAGTTACTAGCTATTTGTAGCTCAAAATCTATACTTTTAAACTTTCAAAACAATTTCTCGTTACATTTAAAAGTTATGATTAAATCACCACTGTTAGTGGATATATATAACACAAACATATAAAAATAAGAGTACGACCTTAAGGATGACTTAGGCTGTCCCTGATGATTTCAAATTTTTAATTTATAAAGATGATTGATTTATTAAGGATGTAATCTGAAAATTTTAATTACTATATGAATTTTATTAGTCTTAAAAAATTATTTTCTAAAAATATATTTTTATTTAATTATTAGTTGAGCCATCCCTATTAATACCTACCTAGCACTATAATATTTTGGGTATATGATCATGGTTTTTTTTGTCACGGTAAAAAATTATAATTATAGATCTTCTATGATCACGATTTTTTATCGTGGCTAAAGAAACAAAAGCTATGGTCACGATTTTTAAAAATAGGGTGATTATAAAATATCTATAATCACAGTTTTTTAAAAAGAGTGGCCTAAAAGAATCTACGATCACGGTTTTAGAAGGTGATCTAAAAGAGTTTATGGTCACGATTTTTTTACAATAACAAAAAAGAGTCTATGGTCATAGTTTTTTAAAAAAATGATGACCTAAAAGGGCTTATGATCACGATTTTAAAGAGGGGTGACCATAAATAAAGCTATGATCACGGTTTTAAGGTGAGGTGACTATAGATAAGACTATGATCACGATTTTAAAGTGGAATGACCATAAAAATTATGGTCATATTTCTAAGGAGGGATCACCCTTTTTATTAGTTATAATCAAAATTTTTTACTGCAACCATAGACATTTTTTTAGTATAGAGCATGAAAAGAAATAATATTTAAATATCTAAATTTTTATCAATTAATATTTAAAATAATATTTAAACTTTAATTATAACTTAATTTAACTTTTTTATTTTTAATTGAGTCAATTTATACCTGAAATTTTAAAGTTTGACTCAGTTGGCCCTTCCATTCACAAAAAAAGAAGAATGCTATACCCTTCTTGTGTTAATGTGAAGTATAGTGACTACAAACGCCCCGGTCCGTAAATAGTCATGCATATGCTCATGCTTTGGTCATGTTGTTTGTATATATCGTGTGCGTTCACTCTCAATAAAATTGCTTTTTTCCAACTTAATTACTCCAGAGTTTCTATTTGCTATTTTTATATATAAATATTAATTAAAATTTTAATTATAACTAATGATATATGTACCTAAAAAATAAATTTTATTTTATTTTAATTTAATTTTAGAAATATTTAATTTGCATCAATTGTACTCCGCCAGCTAAACTTTTATGAAATTGAGAATCAATCAAATAATCATGTTTGACTACTCAGAACATGTCTAATTTACCTGTATTAAAGTTCTTCTTACAAAATTGTCTTTAAATTGATCCTATTAGCTTATATGGATATATTTAATGGAAATAAAAATTTTATTAATAAAATTAAAATAAAATAAAATTTAAAAATATTTTTAAAATTTTAAAAACAAAAAATATACTTTGTTTTATTTTTTATAACAAAAATATAAAAATAAATAAACTTGTATTTATTTAT
>NC_029790.2:123523224-123523554 GCF_000816755.2 Arachis ipaensis
GCGGTGGAACTATAGGAGCAGTTGTGACGCAAATGTTGCTGTTTTCAAGCGGCAACTTATCTAAACAGACAAGTATATCCGTGATGGGTCTATTTATCATATTTTGTACTCTTCCTGTAACTTTGATTTACTTCTCTCATTCGGGAGGAATGTTTTGTGGTCCTATCTCATGCGAGGATTCGATCCAAGAAAATTACAGTCTTTTGGAATAATATCCAACACTTTCATTTATATTCGAAGAAGAGCCAAATACGCGTATTAGGTCATGTATAACTAAATTGGTCAATGTAATCTATGACATATACTGATATACTATAATCCGCTGAATTA
>NC_029790.2:123523680-123532476 GCF_000816755.2 Arachis ipaensis
CAACTATGAATGTCGCTTAATTTACAAAACATCACATGTATAATCTATTGATAATTTACAAAACTTTAGATAATAACTTCGTTTGTATGGATTTTATATAATGTTTTAGTTTTTAGAATTTAGTCTCATTTTTTAACCAGTGTTTTGATTTTTTCTGGTTGTTGTTACGTTGCTTGTCGCTTGAGCTGTTTTTTGAAAGACTAGCGGCATTAAAGATATTTGCAGGTCTCTCCCACCCACCTCCATATACTCCATACCCTGCCTTTGGCTGTGGCTGGATCAGAAACTCAAGCACCGCCAATTCCTCTGTCTTCACCCGATATATGCAGTTCACTGGGCATGACTCAATAGACACCTAAGATTTTCATGTATTATTTAGAAGCATATATAATTCATCAAGAGGGAGCTGGACTAAATTTTAGAGAAAAACAAAAGTTAATTTTGTATTTTTATAACACAGAAGAGATTAAACTAAATATTTTAATAAGACTAAATTAAAATTTCTATATAATTTATGAAGAAAAACTAAAATTTAGAAGGATCATGATTATTACTCTCTTTTCTTTACAATAGACTCTACCTACGTAACTTGTATATATATTATATATGACCCAAATGTAATATATAATAACAGTGATCTGTACTAAAAATTTTACAATAATCACAATATCGACAATTATCAACATTAATAATGAGAGGTGAGAGAGTATTAATAAACCATGAAAATAAAATATTAAAAAAATTATAAAATTAAAATTAAAATAAATTAAATAGAAATAAATTATTTGTCGAAAGATATCAATATGTATTTTAATTTGCATATATACTAGTAACAAACAAATTAGCTTGGTGGTTGAGGCCACCATTCATATCCTTGAGGGAGGGGGTTTGAATCCATCTGTCGGTTTTATACCTTGTGCAGTCCAATCATCGGATTGGTATAGGATCCAGTTTACTAGTTTTTCGGTCGAACTGGTCTGATTCCATTTTCACACCTCATAATTTTTTTTCACATTTTCTCTAATTGGATTACTCTTCTTAATGGGTTTATTCGACCCATCGTTTTTATCTTCTTGGGCTTTCATATTGGCATTGTTATTATTGTTTGTATCATATAGAATATAAACTTTTAAATATTTTTTAGTGTACCTCAATATTTTGGTCCGTGTCTCCATATTGAACTTTGACTCGTGCACATCCATGAGCTTCATCCATGATAAATGTGTTGCTTGCATGATAGACACATTCCCTGCATCCTGATATGAATTGGATTAGTGTTCACTTCGGTTCTTATAGGCACACATATGAATCATATATCCTTTTGATTATATATTAATTAATTAATGAAGAGTATACCTATGCATGCATTTTCATCAACAAATAAAGCTTGTGGTCGTAAGGGTCCTTTCCACGTGCTGTTATTTTCCCCAAGTCTTATCCTCATTTGATTTATTGATTCGTCATATTTTCTCCTTAGATCATCTTTCATCAGCACCTCATAAGCCTCATTCAACAATAGAGTATACTTGTGACCCTAAAAATAACGGAATAAAAAGAAAAAGCATAATACCTAGTTATTCTTATTCAATCTCCACGTAATGAAAGTATAAAAGACTAAATATCCTATTTTCTACCAAAAAAGATTTATTTCCCAAAAAAATATAGATAAATATAAAGAATATAAAAAAAAAAAAACAAATACACAGACAACCAATATTAGAAATAACAGCACGACTCGAATTTATGGATATTTAATCCAGACAAAATGAGTTAACAACCTGATCTGCAGCAGACAGAGTTGAATTTGGGTACTGAATCAATCCTAATTACCCAACCCACATCCTTAGTATATAATGTGAATTTTTATAAAATATATACTTATGATGAGCCGGTACAAATTTTAATACAAATTTCTATCTTTTGCATAAATATTTAGTGTCACTAAATTAGTAATTTAATTTACTAGGCATACATAAATAATATAATATATAAAATCTGAAAGGACTTAATATTGTGATCGAGTGAAAAATAAATATATTTTTACGGGTCAAGTCGAGGTCCGGATGAGAGATTTGAGGTGAGAGTAGAATTCAAATTGAGAAGTTTAAATCTACAAGTGAAGTTAGAGTAAAATTTAAACCCTATCTTACCCTACTCATATCCATACATAGAGTTACCTTTTGGCCAACAATGTCTGGATGATGCTGCTTCTGCAGCTTTCGGTAAGCTTCTCTGATTTCTTGGGCATTTGAATCAGCAGAAACTCCAAGCAATTCGTAATAATTGTGTTGAGCTCTTGGTGTTTGCCATGATCTACTACTACAGCATCTCACTGTAGTGCATTCTTGCCTTCATTTTCAACAGGGTAAGGTATGTAAAACTACTATCAGAGCTAAGTTATATAAACAAGTGAGAGACTCACATGGAAACCAGTTTAAAAGAGGAGTGCTAGGGGGCAGCAACTTTTGTGTTTTGTAACCATCAATTGGCTATCAATAGTGCTTTTAATGGTGTGAGATTACATCCAATGGTGAGAGATCACTCACTCTTCTTTTGATGGTTAAGTGCTGGCCACAAAACACAAAAATTGCTAGTCCCCTAGACTTTTTCAGTTTAAAATTTAAGAAAAAATTTGACAATTTTATATATTCATTAATGAAACGATACCTTAACAATTTTGAATGTTTGCTGAAATTCAGATAACCATGAATTTGAGCAGGCTTTGACCATGATAACAAATAGCAGCTGGAGATTAGAAGTGACATATTCCTTGTGTTCTTCAATAGTCCTTGTACCGGTGACTTTGCTCACAACGGTTTTCAGAAGATATTTAGTTGAGACTTGAGAGTTGAGAGTAGATAAGCAAGACTAGATATTTTGTTCCAGGGATACATACAAAACCTATACACATTACTTGAAAGAATATGAATATATGATATAGACATCGCTTTCGTAAACAAAATATTGCAGATACTAATTAAAAAGAAACAAGAAAAATCAATTAATCAATATTTAGTCCATTCTTTTTTGAAGAAATAAGAGTAAAAATAGACTCCTTAACTAAAAGTTGGTTAAAAAATTAATATCGAGTTTGATTTTATTTAAAAAAGGACAGGTTAAAAATAAAAAGTGTGTTTAATTTGCTATAAAAGTGTATTAGTGCGGTATACTTTGGCTCCAACCACAGAGACATTACATTTACTACTTGACAAATCCACGTAAATACATATCTCAAACAAGTTAGCTATACATGGAGATATTACTATATAGTGGAAGTCTACAAAGTTGACTATGAGTCTATGACAACTAACTTCACAAAACAATTCATGGATAGTCCTATAAAAAAGGCAGTTAATCAACATGTTGAAGCATCCTATTGATTATCTTATATTGAAGAAACACACACAACTTTATATGATAACAATTACATTATGCACAGCTCCACCAGAGAGCAACTCTTTACTCTTTAGAAGCTATTAGGGGTGCACAGACCGGCCCGGCCCGAAGGCCCGGTCCGGTCCCGAACACTTTAGGGGCTAATTTGGTGTGATTTCATCGGGTTTAGGGCCGGGTAAGGGTCTCAAAAATAGACCCGGTCATTATTTCGGGTCGGGTCCGGGCCATAGCTCGGTCATCCAAAGTCGGCCCGGTGGCCCGGTCATCATACACAATTAATATTTTGTGTTATTAGTGATGGATCATGACTATTCTTATGTGAAATTTAAGTATTGTAAACCTTAATATTTTGTTTTATTAGTCATTATAAGACTATAAGTTAATGTTTTATGTTTAGAATGCATAAGAATTTAGACTAATGCATAATATTGTGTTATTTGTATTGATTTAAATATTTGGTATTATTAGACAATATTAGTATTGATTGTGGTTTTGCTTTAGTATTGATTGTGGTTATGCTTTAATTTTAAAGAAGGGTTGGTTTTTATTATGTTTTTCTAAGTGAATTTTACCATGTTAAATAATGGTTTGAGTCTTGGAAATTTGGATATTTTTACATGCTAGTTTACAAGAAGGTATCAACGTAATGTAATGTTAACGGCCCGGTTTTCACCCGGTATAATTGTGGCCCGAAAGTGTATTGGTTTCATCGGGTCTATGGTCGGGTTCGGGTCTAATAAATAGACCCGGTGTATATTTCGGGTCGGGTCTGGGTCACATCAAACCCGGCTTCACCCGACCCATGTGCACCCCTAGAAGCTATGATTGGCAACTAATATCCGAAACATGTCAAACAATAGTCTTGTAGACTCATCTCTTTTGAAAGGCTGCTGCACAAGATCGAAAATATATAGATTTCAGGAAAAACTACCAAAAGTATCCATGAAGTTTACGAATGCTGACAAAAGTATCCATAAACTAAGGAAATTAACGATGTACCCATGGAAGATGAGTTTTGTATGACAAAAGTATCAAAATTTTAATTTTTTATTGATTTTTTAATAAAATTACCAAACTATCCCCACCCTCAACTTCAATTCACTTTTTCAACTTTTCATAACTCAATATGCACCTTTAAAACCCTTGCCATGGAGTCCAAAACTACTCCTACAACAGACGAAATGAACCTTTTATGATGGACATTTTGGATAGTAACGCAACAGAGGATTGCAGCGCCGAGATTAACAAAAGAATCAATTAATACCGATGAAGAATCAGAGAAAGAATCATAAAGGAACAGTTTTTATCGTTTCAGTTGTTTTCTCCTTTTTTTCTTAATTTGAGGGCTTTCTTTGTGTGAAAGGATTGGCGAAAAAAATGGGAAAGAGCTCACCATACTAAATTTATTTGTCAGGAATCAGTCGAAGTCCTCTACCACCACCACTATCATTGATTTTGGCCTGGTCTATTATAGGAGTAGTTTTGGACTCCATTAGACCATAACAAAGGTTTTAAAGGTACAGGTTGGATTATGAAAGTTGAAAAAGTGAGTTGAGGTTGAGAGTGGAGATAGTTTGGAAATTTTATTAAAAAATCAACAAAAAAAAAAATTAGGGTTTGGATACTTTTGTCATACGAAATCCATCTTTCATGGGTACATCGTTAATTTTCTTAGTTTATGGATACTTTTGTCAGCGTTCGTAAACTTCATGGGTACTTTTGGTAGTTTTTTCTAGATTTCAAGACCTCGATGTTGATAAAAGAGAAAGAAATTGTACTCTTTTTCTTATTAAAGTTTTTGTCCACAGGATTTTTTTTACAAGAATTTTAACAAAATAGCCCTTGTCAAAAGAAATGTACTATTTTTTCTTCGTCACAGTTTTTTCCAGTCTTTTAGTAAGATTTTAATAAAATACCTTCTTGATGAATATCTAAGGAGAAGTGTTATGAAATATTTAAATGTTAAGAAAACTTTCAAGTATCTCGGTACACTAGTATTTCAGTGATTTTTAACCATTGATTCTAATTATAAAATATACACCGGTATACCAATATACTTGAAAACTTTCCAATTAGTTATAGATCTAATTTAGTTTAATTCATATCTGGCATCTTTTTATTATAGAAAGGTCTTTTAGATGTACATTCTGTTATTGTTAACTATTGTATTTCACTACAGTCTTGCAGTTATGCATATTTTAGCTTGCTTTGTTCTTCTGAATTGTGTTTGTTACCTAGATCATTTTTTTTTTTTCTAAGAACACGTATTCAGAGTATTAACTGAGAAAATTTTAATAGAAAATATATAAAATATAAAGCTTCCATTATTATGTGTTTATTAAAACTATATGTTAGCTAAACTCAAAAAAACAAATTCTTGTCAGTGTTGTTGCTAAGTAGCTGGGTGTTGCAACCATGATCGCCATGCAGAAGACAGCAAACTCAGCTGCCTTGTTCTAAGACACTCCCCAATATTACAATGCAAAGGACTTCAAACATTCTATTTTGCATTACTGTCACAAATTAGTGACAGGTATATTTTAAGATGTGAGGAAGAGGTTCAATCCCACCTTCTCATCATTTCCTCCCTCTTTCCAAACCGTTTTCCCACTCAAATAAATAAACAAATGAAAGAAAAAGAATAGCGAGAGGATATATATCTGGTATGTGGACCAGGCAGAACAAGTGTTAGTACAGTATGACTGATGCTCCTCTCGCTTTCCAACCATGCAAGGAACCCTAGATTTGTCCCCCACATCATATGTACCTGAAAGAACACAGCTCAGGCATGAACTAAACCTTTCAAAGGAACAAAGGGGGAAGGAGGAAGGATGTAAAGAGAATTATCAAGATATGCAAAAAGATGAACGAATGCTCAATGTGAACAATAAACAACAGAGAGCGATGCCAAATTCAGAATCAAATCAATGAACTGGTCCTAAGAGAAGAATAAGGGAACATACACTTCATCACCAATGGGACTTTTAACAACAAATGTACACTCCTTTTTTACCTAATTATGAATTGCAGCTAAAAGGAAATAGGCTTTTATTTTTGTTGCTTAATATAACTTAATGGAAGCATGACAATTCCCATATCCCAATGGAACTTGCTGAAAACTCCCCAAGTTCTCAATAAAATTCTCTGCACATGATAAACAATAAAGTTTCTCTTTATGAATTTGGCCTATTAGTGCCCTTAACTAGTTCGCTCATGTGCTTAATTATTTTAGAAAACATAAGAAGTTCACATTTTTCAATGCACCTATTGAGTTAAAAAACTTTTAAAATTTACCATCATTAGTAACCTTTAAAAGGCATTTGTTAGACAATCCCTTTATTTTGGGCACATCATGGGTTATAAAAAGCCATAAGTTAATGCAATCAACGATTACATTCAACCAAATGATTTAGCCTAAAAAAAGGTCATATAGCAGACTAAGCGTAGAATAATGGCCAAGATGTTTAACGCATATATCTTGTGTCCAAAGAAGTCATCCATTCATTTCAGAAAGAATAAGTTCATTGTGAAATAAATAGTGAGGAAACCTAAGCATCCACCAGATCAATGAGGATATCAACAATGAACCAAATATAATGGAAATAGCTCCAAGCCCTCTTCACCAAAATAAAAAGACACTGAAAGAGGTACCTTCCTAGCAATGGCTCTTGATAAATCAATGCATTATTCAATGTTTTTTCATACTTCACATACCAATGATAAACTTTACAAGCAACATTTATTTTAATACAAGAATGATTTTGTTTACCAGTCAAGGTAAAGGTCTTAAGACATTCAATGAATTCAGCATCCTCACAAAGTCTTCTTCATGGTGGACCAAAGAGAAAAATTGTGGATAACATCCTATACTGTACAATCCCCCAATTCATTCGTTGCCAATTGAAACAAAAACCAACAATAGCTCATGAAAGTTTAACCAATAACACTAAAAGCTAAACCTCCTTAACTTCAAGCTTTAACTTCTACCTCCCTAAGTCCACCATGTGCAGGAATCAACAATTCTTCCTTACCCACATTTAACCCAGCATTGCCCATATTCTGGTACAATGGATTCGAAGTCAATATCCGCAACCCAGAATTCTTACTTATCTCCAAAACCTCAGGCAAACCACCACCACACCCCCTCGACATGCCCACATCGATCCGAATAGCTCTGTTCTCGCAGGCACCATTAATACCAGCCGTCTGAATTGTGTGTCCCATGATCATCCTCTTCGCACCAGGGACCGTCTTCAGAACATGCTCAAGAGTCGCACAATCGCAATTCTGAGCAACCTCATTTGAGAATTTCCTCAACCAAACGACAGCATTCCTCCCCCTGCAATACTGCGGCGAAAACTTCCCCGAGGAGCCATTAATCCAATCCCTAACTTCCTCATTGATCCTCTCCAAACCGTAATCAACATGCTGCGGCAACAACCCTCCGTGAACAAAAACGGAATCCCCAACAACCAAGACAGTTACATTCTGCGACAGAAACCTACTCGAAATTGGGCCGTTAGGCCGCAGGGCCGCAGCCCGGGCTCGAAACCCGTCGAAGAACTCTCTTCTCACACCGTGAAATGACATAGGAACCCCTTTGAATGGGTCTGTGGGGGTTTCTAAACCTTGGCAGAGGCCCTTCATTTTGTTACCAACACTGAACCACTGCTCCCAAACCCTAAATTCATCTAGAGCTGTTTTCGTTACAAAGCGGAAATCACCCTCAACGTTCATGATCTCGTGGTTGCCGTTCATGGTGATGATCTTGCCGCCGCTGCGGGCCGCCTCGCGTTTCAGCTTCTCGAGGAAGTAGAGGATCTTGAGCTCGTCGCCGCCGCGGTCAAGGACATCGCCGACCTGGACGACGGTGGCGGAGCCCCCTACGTAGCGGTCAGAGGCGTCGATAAGGCCTGCCAGGCGTAGTGCCTGCTTCGTCTTGTCGAGGTCGCCATGGAGATCGCCGACGGCGATCAGGCGGCTCGGAGAGGGCAGCCGGGTGGGTAATGGCGGTAGGGAGCGGGAAATTGAAGGGTTAGGGTTTTGTAGCGCGTCTTTGCAGATGGAGGTTTGGGTCTCGGCCTCTTCTTCCCCTCCCATTTTGATTCAGTAATGAAAAACAGGATTTCCTTATGTGTTATAGTATTATTAATTTATTATATTTTGAATGTCAAAGGTTGGTATGAGTAGCCCATCACCAAACTATTAATTCAAATTCGATTCGACAACTATTGTTTCAATTCTAATGTGGCAACTATGTTAATGTTATAGGATGTCTATAAAATAGCATATACAAAGTTAAGAAAGAATATATATCTTTAAATAAATTATAATATATGTGTTATATTGAGTATATTATTATTGAAAGTATGTTATAAAATTTTAATTATAAAGAGATAC
>NC_029790.2:123532605-123533707 GCF_000816755.2 Arachis ipaensis
AAATTTTTTTATTTTATATTTATTTCATCTTTTTTATTTATTTATTTTACAATATGTTATCAGCACGAAATTTTGATCAAAATTTAAGAAGACATAGGTAATAAATTTTTATTATGTCAAAATTTTCTCATCTTAAATTTAGTGTTCTTGATTTATCTAAAAATAACTATTTATTATGAATATTAGATGTCGGAATTCATCTTGATTTAATAGATTTTAGAAACATTATTAAAACTAATAATAAAATATCTCAAAACGATAAAGTTAAAGCTATGATCTTCATTGGTAGTCATCTTGACAAAACATTGAAGAATGAATACCTTACTTAAAAGATCCTACATATATGTGGAAGAACATAGAAAATGTATAATAATCAAAAAAATGATACTTCCTCAAATCTGTTATGAATGGATACATTTGTGCTTACAAAATTTTAAATTCATAAATGAGTATAATTCCACAATGTTTCGAATTATCTCACGAATAAAATAATGTGGAGAAAAGATAACTAATAACAATATGTTAGAAAAAAAACTTACTCGACCTTCCATGCTTCGAATGTGCTTCTATAACGGCAATATCGAAAAAATAATTTAAAAATATTCTAAACTAAATTTTTTGCCTCCTTATTACTAAACAAAATAATAAATTGCTCATGAAAAATTATGAAACGCGTCTAGCTGGTACTGTCCTATTTTCTGAAACAAATGTGACAAATTATAAGATTTTGGTAAAAAGAATAATTATGAAAGAAAAAAAATTTACAAGAAAAGATATCATCAGAAATGGGATAATCATAAAAGAAATAATAGGTAAAATAAAAAAATAGAAAATAAATACTTTTATTATGGTAATAAGAGTCATTTGTCACGTATCTGTCGTATCCTAAGACCACCTAGTTAATCTTTATCAAGTATCTTTAAAAAAATGATAAACAAATAGAAACAAATTTCGTTTCAAAAGATATTATTGAAAGTTATGTCACTCATTACAAAATATTTTATTTTTTTGAGAATTTTAAAAGAAATATTGATTATTTAATCAATAATAAAAAAATTTAATAGTTTGTTTCATCGTTTTCTATGTTTTTTATGTCATGAAA
>NC_029790.2:123534683-123536550 GCF_000816755.2 Arachis ipaensis
AAACAATGTAAGAAATTTTTTTGTTGAATTTTGTTTTTTATATATTTGAATCTAAAGTTTAATGCATTTAAATATAATATTCATTAAAATATGAGTAATATCCAAATAGGTCCCCAAAAAATTTACCACCCGACAGTTTTGTCCCCCACAAAATTTAACTAAGATTTCGATCCTGAGGTTCTCAGATATTCTCCAGATACGTCCCCAAAACCGTTTGATCCGGTTAAAGTGGTGACGTGTCAGGTTAACTGTGACATGTCACCTTTAGGACATTTAGGTCCCCATCCACGCTGGACAAAACGACATCGTATTGAAACCAAGGGCAAAACGACGTCGTTTCGAAGAGGACAAATTCGCCCCCACTTAGACAGAGAATGCAAACGGCGCCGTTTTTATGTTGGGGTCCTATTTGCCTTATAATAGTATCTTAGGGGACCTATTTGACCTATAATTCGTGATGTTAAAAGAAGTTATATGTACTTCAACGCAAACCTTAAAAACACATTGACATTAGTCTATTCATTTATCAAAATGGTAACATAAACCTGAGAACCCAAACATGTTAACCACACAAATATTTGGCTTCAATAGCAACACAAACCAAATCAAGTCAAAAGAAGGTTTATTTTCTTCAACATAAACTAAACGAAACCATTCTAAACAACATAACGTCTTCTTCCTCCAACATAACAAAATGTGGTAACATAACTAAGACAACAACTTTGACACTAATTCTTAGAAGCATCATTTATTGAAAGACTGGTTCAACCCTCGTGTTGGAATGAATTTGAACAACTTAGATACTGTGCCACTGGTTGCAGCTGATATTGTCTCAACACTAACACTCTCCGAATTATTTACCCTAATTACTGTCTCCTTTGACGTCTAAAAGAAAGCTGAACTTGGAATAAACAGTATTGTTATCACCATGTTTCACACAAAATTTCAGTATTGCTGAAACATGGTGATAACAATACTGTTTATTCCAAACTCAGCTTTCTTTTAGACGTCCAAAGGAGACAGTAATTAGGGCCGAGAATTCGGGGAGTGTTAGTGTTGAGACAATATCAGCTGCAACTAGTGGCACAGTATCTAAGTTGTTCGAATTCATTCCAACACGAGGGTTGAACTAGTCTTTCAAAAAATGATGCTTCTAAGAATTAGTGTGAAAGTTGTTGTCTTAGTTATGTTACCACCTTTTGTTATGTTGGAGGAAGAAGACGTTATGTTATTTAGAATGGTTTCGTTTAGTTTGTGTTGAAGAAAATAAACCTTCTTTTGACTTGATTTGGTTTGTGTTGCTATTGAAGCCAAATATTTGTGTGGTTAACATGTTTGGGTTCTCAGGTTTATGTTACCATTTTGATAAATGAATAGACCAATGTCAATGTGTTTTTAAGGTTGCGTTGAAGTAAATATAGATTCTTTTAACATCACGAATTATAGGTCAAATAAGTCCCCTAAGATACTATTATAAGGCAAATAGGTCCCCCACATGAAAACGGCGCCGTTTGCATTCTCTGTCTAAGTGGGGACGAATTTGTCCTCCCCGAAACGACGTCGTTTTGCCTCTGGTTCCAATACGACGTCGTTTTGTCCAGCGTGGATGGGGACCAAAATGTCTTAAAGGTGACATGTCACAGTTAACCTGACACGTCACCACTCTAACCGGATCAAACTGTTTTGAGGATGTATTTGGGGGATATCTGAGAACCTCAGGGTCGAAATCTTAGTTAAATTTTGTGGGGGACAAAACTGTCGGTTGCTAAATTTCTTGGGGACCTATTTGGGGTATTACTCTTAAAATATTTATGTTTACGTTTTTATTAAGAATTCAAATCATCTCTCAAAATTTTTTTGGTATACC
>NC_029790.2:123536608-123546601 GCF_000816755.2 Arachis ipaensis
GAAAGAATTATTATTTTATTTTTTAGAGGAACAAAATTTATAATAAATAATGCACTATTGTTTGCTAAGTATTTAAGAAATTTGTTAAATTTTAAAGATATTCGCCAAAATGGATATCATATTGAGACTATGAATGAGACAAATGATATGTACCTATACATCACAATTAGTGATTCAAATACAAAAGTTATACTGGAAAAATACCTTCACTTTCATTTGGTTATATTATACTAAAATTAGTACTATTGAATTACATGCTATTTTTTTTTTGAAGGAAAATGAGCTCAACATATTTAGTGGAGCATACAAGAAAACATAATAAACAGTTTTGCAACTCCTATATTATCTTCGGTATAGCCATCAACAACATGAGTTACCTTTCGCACCACTCTGTAAAGTAACCAAACGTCTTAGCAACGCAATCTACCACTTCCGCTATCTTGTTCTGAAAAATGACTTCATTTCTACACGACCAGATGTTCCATATAACTGAGAAGAATCCCACTAACCATGTTTTTCACACATCTTTTCTCAAATTCATCGTCCTCCAGCTCTCAAAATGTTCTTTTATGGAACCTGGGAAGCTCCAAACAAGACCCACATGACTTATCCATGCGCAAACACCTGCCAAGCAAACTCACACGTAACAAACAAATGTTGTACAGTTTCAATTTCCTTACTACACATAACACAGATGTTATCACTTTGTTCAATGATGCCTAATCTGCTCAAGCGATCCTTTGTATTAACTCAGCCTACCAGCACGAACCAAGTAAACAACTCTACCCGCGGTGGAACAATTCCTTGCCATATTTCATTTGTAAACTTATAGCTGAGGATATCATCCGTCAATGTCTGTACCTGCAAAACCTGCACAAATGAGTTAGTGGTATAAACGCCTTCTTTATCAAATTTCCACACCACTCTATCTTGTGTGTCTGCTATCAGTCTCACAGCTTGCAAGATCTCAAGCATTTAGTTCAAACTGTCGGTCTCCCATTGACGGAGTTCCCTCCTCCAATGGAAGTTCCAAACCCACTCTATCCCATCCCAAAATTCACACTCCCCAATCACGGATCCCTTATTATCTGAAATTAAGTAGAGTCTTGAAAAGGAGTCTTTCAGCTTCCCCGACTGTAGCCATGTATCTTCCCAAAATCTGGTTAGTCTACCATCGCCTACTTCCATAGCCAGCCCGTCAATCATCTTCTATCTGACATGCTGCTCCTTGATTTGCAAGTGACAAATATCTCTCCACGGACCCCCTTTTGCTAGTATAGCTTGAGTAGACAATAGCTGCCCAAGGTTCAGATTATTGCATGAGCACACTACCTTCTTCCATAGAGGGCATTTTTCCTTAGAGAATCTCCACCACCATTTAAACAACAATGCGGTATTACGAATCATCGCATCTCCCACACCTAGTCCCCCTAGTTTCTTCGGTGCCTGTATCATCTCCCATTTTACAAGAGCCAGTCTAGGTCATCCGTCGTCCTTCCCCCAAAAGAATCTTCTTTGCAATGAGATTTTTTTTTTCCACCGTAAATGGCATTTTATACAAGCTCAAATAGTACGTAGGTAGACTATTAATCACAGATTTAATGAGAACCAACTTCTCCGGTTTACTGAGCACCTTTGCTTTCCACAAACTCAGATTCTCCTCCACCTTATCTATTACTGGCTTCCATGTTTTTACTAGCCTCGGGTTTGCACCTAAATTAATTCCTAAATACTTCACTGGTAGATTTGCCGCCTGACATCCTAATAATCTGCACATTTGACTCACCCACGCCTGACTGCAATTTACCGGTATCAAACTAGACTTGTCAAAGTTAATGCTCAATCCCAACGTGACCTCAAAACACTTCAGGAGCCTCTTGTAGTTTCTCACTGTCTCCTCCTCTGGTGGGCAGAACAATATAGTGTCATCAGCAAATTAAAGGTGAGATAGCTCTACATTGTCCCTGCCAACTAATAGAGGAGATATTCTCCTATTTCTTACCGCCTCCCCGATCATCCTGTTCAGCACATCTACAACGAGGACGAATAGAAAAGGTGATAACGGGTTGGCTTGTCGAAGCCCTCTTTCCATCTTGAACGGTTTGGATGGAGCCCCATTAATCATTATAGATATAGAAGTTGATCTAATGCACTCTGCAATCCATGCCCTCCATCTTCTACCGAACCCCATCTTTTCCAGCATAATATCAATAAAATTCCATTTGACTCTATCATAGGCTTTCTGGAAGTCCAATTTGATGATAGCTGATGCCTTCTTCTTCATTTTTAGCCACTATACAGTTTCACAGGCAATTAACGCTCCATCATGTATTCGCTTGCCTTGACAAATGCACTCTGTGATTCTCCAACCAATCCTGGCATTACGCTCCTCATTCTTCTTGTCAACACTTTTGATATGACCTTGTAGATGCAACCAACCATACTGATCGGTCTAAGGTCCTTTATCTCCTTCGCGCCCACAAACTTTGGAGCCAACGCTACCCAAGTAATATTGGAGTCTGCTGGTAGTCTCTCTGTCTCAAAGAAGCTTATCACAGCTTTAGTGAATTCCACCCCAATTTTCTCCCAACATCTTTTTATAAAATTCATGTTATATCCATCGCTACCTGGAGCCTTAGATGATTCACAGTCCCATATTGCCACCTTTACTTCCTCCACTGTCGATAACACCTCTAGTGCTTGGGCTTCCTCCATCTCCAAGCGATTGACTAACCCATCTCGAAAACTGATATTTGGCGACTCGTCCTAGTGGTATAGGTTCCTGTAGAAATCTCTAATTGCCACCTTAATCCGCGCATAATTCCTTACCAACCTTCCATTAATCACTAGAGACTAAATCCGGTTATTCATTCTCTTTGCTGATGCAATATTGTGAAAGTACCTGGTATTCCTATCCATCTCCTTGGCATGATGAGACCTAGACATTTGCTTCCAGTGTATATCTTGCCTCTCATACTATACCTCATAACATCTTACCAGTGCCTTTCTTCTTACTTCCACTGTACCATCGTATACACCGTTGCTAACCATGTCATCCACTTTCTTAATCTCGTCCTCAAACCTTTGGATCTTCTCACGTATATTCCCAAAGTGCTGCTTGTGCCATCTACACAGTGGTTTTGCCAGTGCCTTCAGTTTGTCCAGGAACTGCACATTGCCCAATCCCTCCATTATTCCTTTATCATCTTTAGAAATCCTTCATGCGTGAACCATGCGTCTAAACTGCGGAATGGTCTTGGTCCCTGAGCTATTCTTCTATCTTCCACTATCAGAGGACAATGATCTGAAAGGCCCCTCGGGCCTCCTCTTAGGTGAGTATCTGGGTATGCATCTAGCCATTCCAAGCTAACCAGGCTTCTATCAATACGGCTGCAGGACTGGCCTCTAAACCATGTATACTTGCGATCATTGATTGCCAAATCCACCAACTCCATATCATTGAGCCATGCTTTGAAGTCTTCAGCAGAAGCTGACAAGTTGGTCGCCCCTTTTCTTTCCTCTATATGCACAATCTCATTAAAATATCCTATGTAGAAAAATTGGGTTTGACACAATCCTGTAATATAACTTAATTCCTCCCACATTAAGAGTTTTTCGTCTCTCACATGCGGGCCATACACCAGACAAATTGCACAGTAAAAATTATCTTTGGCCATCACTCCTTCTACACAAAACCACCTATCTCCTTTATAGCAATTCATCAATTTAAATACTGATTCATCCCAAATTAATAGTAAACCTCCGGACGCTCCAACAGAATTAACACACTCCCAATTAGCTCTATCATTACCCCAAATTCTAGCTGCATCATATTTATTCACCTCTTCTTTTTTTTATTTCTATCAACCTAAACATATCTAATCTAAACTTATTTTTGAAGTTTCTGATCATGTTTAGTTTTGCAACACCTCTCAACCCCCTAATATTCCAAGAGCTTAAAATCATTTATAAATTTTATTACACACCTGCTTACGACATTTTGGGCGACTTCTTTTGACTATCTTCGCTTCAGAGCTATGGCCTCACTTTGCTCCTGGAGGATTGCCATGATGTCTTCCTCATCACTGCATGGTATTGCTCCTAATTCGACTGCCAATTTCCAGGCCTCTTTATTCTCCGCCATTTCCTCTTCCCAGCTCCGAATTTGCATTCCTCTGCACATCGTTGAGTCTTCTTGCATATCCACGTCTGTGCCAAACTCTTCCACTACTTGGTCCTCAGGTTCTCCTGTTTTTCCAAGCCCAGAAGTTTCTCCCAGGCCCACGACTTCCCCCGCCATGAACTTCCTGCCTTCTGTATCACCGGTTACACGTTCCTCTTCTTGTGCATCCATTTTTGTCATTTCAATTGTACCCTCATATAGCTTCTGTACATCTCTAGCCTTTCCCCTTCCCTCCACCTCAACTTGCTCTGGATTACTAATCTTCCTGTTGGTACCTTCAAATTGGTGGTCAGTTGTAGCGGCTCCTGCCCCCTGTTCATGCTCGTCATGGCCGCACCTTGCTCCCTCCTCCGCATTTACACCAGCCTGCTGCCCATGGCTTCCTTCTTCTCCAGTAGCTCCTTGCACTCCGCCGCAGTCACGCTGTGCGATAGCAAGCCCGCCCCCAACCGCATCCTCTTCTCTTCGCTAGCATCCTGGTAACATTAAAGGAACCGGCTGATTCAGAGCGCAGACTTCCAACCGGGACATGCCTTCTCCAACTTGTTCGCACTTCTCATGGCTGCCCCTTGCTCCGTCCCCCGCATCCGCCACTGTAGGCTGTCCCTCTCTCGTTGCTTCCCCAGCAGTTTGTAGCGCTGCGCAGTAATCCCTTTGGTCGCTCGCACTCTCGCCTAGGCTTTCAGTATCGTATCTCCGCTGGCGTCGTGCAACTAGAAGAGGAGGCACTGGGTTTTTCGCTCCTTCATCAGACCGGGTCAACACATCTTCAACCGGGTCAGCCCTACCCGATCCTGATAGCACAAGGCCAGCCTCCTTCCTTTGGGCCTTGGTCTTCTTTTTTTTTTTACCACCATCCTGTTTCAATTTGTTGGGCCTTTTTGTCTTCAGCCCATTAATGAATCACCCCTTGATTTTTGAATGCCTTTTTTCCTGACCAAAAAAGGAATATTCCCTTCAAATCTCCTCATAATTATATGATAGAGTACAATCTGAGTCTTCATCTGTTTGATTTGCAACTGACGCCTTGAAATTTTCCTTCCCCTTGATTATTGCATCATTAGTACCCACATAATTGCAATTTGAATTTTGAACATTCTATTCATTTAATTCATACGGTAAAATCCCAATTTTTCCCTTGTGTTGTTCTTTGTTCCGTTGTTCCACCACCGTAAGTTCCGCTGCCGGATCCCTACTGACCGCCATTGGCTCTACTCTGCGACTGACTTCCTCCCTTCCTTTATCATTCTGCATATATTCCCTTACCACTACGCGACCAGCTTCTTGGTCTACCTTCATGTCCGAAAAGCATTCTTCTCTATACACCTCTCCACCCGCCTCTTTTACAAGGACGTCGAATTTGCTCGTCCCAATAGTGACATGAATCCACTCATTAATCATACCAAACATACATGTGTCAATCATAACTCGGCCAACACTAAACGAGTTACATGTTTTTGTTAAATCGTCACACCTTACCACCTCCCCCTATTGACCTCCCAATTTGGTAAAGGTCTCCGTTGACCAAGCACGCAACGGTACTCCATAGCACTCCAACCATACTCTTCTTGTCTCACTCCTCTCACTCTCATCCCATCTCCATACCATATGGAATAGTTTTAAAAGCTCGTTCATTCTGAATGTGTATGCTTCCTCCGCACTAGATACCGTGTCAAACGTTAGCATTGCTTTGTAAGCGCCCAATTCCTGTACATGCGTCACGCACGGCCATTCATTATGAATCTTTTGGAGGAGTGCCTGAAAGTTAATCATCGTCTTTGTTCCTCCCACAATACTCCTTTGTAACCATACCACATTATCTTTTGCCACTGATATTTCTATTTTCTTGGTCCACCCATTTTTATTCGAGTCCTTAACAACTGTCTCTCTCGGCATCTTTTCCACCTTCTCTTCTTCCTTCCTTGGCTCCCTATGTTTCTGCTGCATGCTGTATTCTTCCCCTTGTCTTGTGGCACTCTCTATTTCTTTTCCTTTGGTCTCTTCCACGTCGGATTTCCTTCTATACCTTGCTTCTGCTACAAACATTCTTTTCCCCCTCAACACCATATTATTCATTTCTGCAATCGCCTTCAATGCTCCTCCCTTTGTTGTGTACCGCACGAATGCAAAGAGATAAATCTGTTCGTTCTTGTTCTTTCTTGACAGGTAGATGACTATAATCCTGCCCGTCCAGTTGAACAGACTGAAAATTTCTCATTTTGATATATCCACCGGTAGATTGTCTACAAATACAGAGAAAGAGTCCAGCTCCAATCGATGATACTCTTCCTTGTTCCAGATTCTAGGATCTTTTCCGTGACTGGTCGTTGCCTATTGCTACCCCTCCCATTGTTCCCCCACCCCGTGTTTTCCCTCACTTGCGCTCGCTCTCTCATTCTCTCACTTCCTCAGCCCAATAACCTTGTCAGTGCACTTACTGTAACAATAATCACATGCTATTGTAAATCAGAAGTATACTAATCTAAATAATTTCATTATTTGGCATGACCGATTGGGTCATCCTGGAGTAACTATGATGCGAAAGATTATTGAAAACTCACATGGACATTCGCTAAAAAATTGGAAGATTATTAAATTTAGTGAATTTTATTTGTGCTATATGTTCTAAGAAAAAGGTAATTTTAAGACTATCATCAGTAAAGATTGGATTTGAATCTCCTAAATTTTCGGAAAGGATTAAAGGCGATATATGTGGACCAATTCATTCACTATGTGAATCTTTTAGATATTTTATGGTTCTAATAGATGCATCTTCGAAATAGTCACACATAGGGGCGAAGCTAGACAATATTTAGCAAGGGGCCAATATTTTTTTAGTTTTTTTATTTTAACAAAAAATAAAAAATAACTATATATATAATTTTAATTAAAAATAACAACTAAGACTTAGAATTTACTTTTTATAAGATAATTGAACATATCGTATATTAAAATAATTAGACACAAATATCTCAAAACTAATTTCAAATATTGTAATATATAGGTTGTTGCATACTTACTTTAGAATCTTCAAATACTATTCAATTTCTTTTTAAATATTTCCTGCAAAATTATTGAAAAATGTATTATGCTTCATGTAAATAATTTAAATCACAATCATAACTTATACAATGAAAAAATTAATAATAATATTACTAGAGCTGAAATGAATTAAAATTTGTAATTTACATAGACAATTGAGCTTGACGTTTTTTCTTGATTCAAAGTTATCTATTATTGAATCTGTACTGAAAGTAGCTGCAATTTCTTTCTCAATGTAAATAACTAAATTATCTGCACGAAATTCGTCTGCCATTTTATCCTGAAGCCTTATTTTAACAATTTTCATTACCGAGAAAGCTCTTTCTGTTGTTGCTGTAGATACTGGAAGAGTCAAGACATTGCGAATCAGTTTATTAACCAAATGATAAGTTCTTGATTTTCCCGTTTCTTTTAATTGTTGACATAACTCAGAAAGTGTCCCAACATCTTTTAGATGATTCGATATATCAAATGCATAATGTTGCAATTGAGCATTGAAAAGAATTCTTTCATGATTAGAAAAACCTGAAGGATAAAACTTTTCAACTAACTTGTATATATTTTGAATATTAAACAACTTAAAATTGTCTTTAGGGTCCAAAGCAGTACTTAAAGTCAAAAGCTCCATGGTTTCCTCATTGAATCTACTATTTAACTCTTGTATTTGAGAGTCAATTGTTGCCAAAAATACATCTACTCGATAATGATGCTCAATTGTTATCTTTAGTTTATGAGATTGACCTCTTCCAACCGTGTATTGCGTACTCATATCAGATATGTCAATTTCATGTTTCTCACAAAACTTCTTAACAATCTCAAGTAAATTACACCAATCATTATCCCTCAATTTTTGAAGAAGTAATTTTAATGTGAAAGCAACATACATTGCATTCAAAATATTTTGAGATTTTTGTTGTAATGCTTGGCATAAAATATTAATAATCCCCATAATTTCCTTCATCAATTCAAATGTAATGAAAAAACAAATTCAAATGAGGATAGTACTTTATTGACACCATAAGCCTTACCTCTTTGAGCAGAAATTGTACCATCATCAATAATGTTATTGAGAACGGTATGAGTAGTTGCAAACATTCTTATCAAGTTATAAATAGAATAAAAGTGAGAACTTCATCTTGTATCTCTAGTTTTTTGTAATGTGCCCACTTGATTTGCACCTTGACCTGTTTCTAGCTCATCATTGGCAATCAGTTTTGCATTTTCAATTTCTTGAGCTTCTTGTAGTTGATCATGTTGTCTGCAAGATGCACTAACAATATTTACAATAGCATTCAATTGTGTGAAAAACTCATGAATTTGAAGTACTTTCCTTGAAGCAGCCACTAGTGCTAACTGCAATCTATGAGCAAAATAATGGACATAATATGCTTGTCGGCAATCATTGAGAAATAAAGCTTGTAAACTACTCCATTCCCCTCTCATATTGCTAGCACCATCATACCCCTGACCTCGAATATTTTCAATTTGGAGATTATAAATAGAAAGCATATATACCAATTCTTTTTTCAAAGTCAAAGCACTAGTATCACTAATATGTACAAGATCAAAGAAGCGTTCACGAACAAAATCATCCACATCAACAAATTTCAAAATAATAGCCAGTTGCTCCTTTTTAGATTCATCACAGCTTCATCAATGATGATACAAAATTTGGCATCTCCAATATCTTTTCTAATTGAGTTTCTCACCATTATAGCAAGAACACATAGAATTTCTTTATGAACATCACTTGAAGTATATTTAACAAATCTAGGAACATTTTTTAAAACAAGCTTCTGGACACTACTATTGTAAGAACCCAAAAACTTTAACAATTCAATAAAGGTACCTCGATTATTTGAACTCGAGCTTTCATTATGGCCTATATAAGTGTAACCTTAAAAAGTCAACCGTCTAACACAATCCATAGATACTCTAAGTCTACGTCAATTATTCTCAATTTCCTCTGATGTTTATCATTTCATAAGTGTATCAACATGTTGTGAATGCTTCATCAAATCATCTTACCCTGTGATGGAACGAATTGGGACCTTTGCCAATGTGATTCAAACAAGGACAATCTTTTTCACTATTTATCTTCTTCTAATTCCTGAAGCTATTTTCAATGAAAGCATTTGAACTTATGTTGATTGAAGATTCCATAGTAAATAGGTAGCATGGTAAAAAATATATAGCGTCATCTTCAATAGAATACTCTAACATGAAGGGTATAATTCAAACCAAGAAGCTTGAAAATGACGACGATGACTTGTATCGCTCGAGAATGGATAATTATCAAGTATGGTTGATTTGGTCCAACTTTAAGATAAGCTTGACGAATTTCATCTCTTTTACTTGGATAAAACTTTCAAATCATTGGTCAAAATCCTGGATCTCTTACCAAATGACATACTTCTATTTGTTCAGGATTAAGTCGTTGTGGGCGCTTTGACCTTGAACTATCTTGTTGAGGAGTTCAAGTATTTATGTTTGATGCCTCAAGTATTGAAGAGGTTGGTGTTGATGTAACAATATTAGAAACATCTTCACTCTTCTGGCTAGTCCTTTTAAAAAAAGTGTTTATTATTTTCATCTTGCCCATGATTCAACTAAATTCTTACAATTGAGAATTTACATAGATAATAGATAATAAGATAAATATTATGCAACTTAATTAAACTCAATTAATTTTTTATAAATCAATAATATCAATATCATAAACAATTAATAATGGGAGAAAAAATTAAAAACAATACATGCTAGAATAG
>NC_029790.2:123546647-123559594 GCF_000816755.2 Arachis ipaensis
AATAGCATTATAATTACATGATTATCATCTTCAATTTCTTTCAAAAACCTAAATTATTATTATAAGATTATAAACTAGATAAATAAATAAATACATAAATTATTCAAAAACAAACAAATAAAAGAAATAACTTACAAAAGAAAGAAGAATGAGAAATAATAATGAAAGACGAAAGACTACTTGCTATCTTGTAAGTTGTAATGATAATGAAAATATGGAGTGATATTTTGTTTTCTGTTTGAAAAAAGAAAGAAGAATTGAAGAAGTGATTTGTTGGCCTGTTGTTGTTGTCGTTTCAGATTCTCTTCACTTTTAATATGGATTAGGACTTTTTTTTAACTAAGCATATGACCCATGGCCCAAATAACACACTAGTTTCAAATTATTCTTTGCTGCACCCACTTTTTGAATGAGAATTACGAAAAGTTATATAAGGTTTATCATCGGCTTAGAATTTCTTCTCGATAAGAGAAAATAACTTCGTTGCACGTATAGTTCCAAATCGACAAATAATACTCAATCAAAGTTTAATTTTAGTTGTCACAAGTCAAACCCAATAAAAATAACCGAGAGTATTAGTCCTGGGTCGTTCTCCTTAGGAATCACAATCGAGTGCTCAATTATTGGTTATGAGTTTCAAGGGGTTGGGTTGATAAAACAAGAAATTAAAAAGGACAAGGAATGTAAATCAAACAACTAAGGAAAATAATTACTAAAAAGGAGGCATTCATGGCAAGGATTGAGAATTAAGACTTTCTATCCTAGTCATTAATTATTATACAATAGTTAACAAGAGCTAATCATATTTCGTCATCTCCAACATCGGAAGAAGGTACAATGTTATCTTCACATTGAGAGAAAGTCAAATAAGACTAGTTAATCTCAATCCATAAGTCCTAATCAACTTACTAATTGAATTAGCAAGAGATTAGAGTCAATGAAAATAATATTAACTAACAACTCTTGATCACCAACATAAGTTGGGTATCAATGACTCAAGATTGCCTAATTTCTCTTTCCAAGCCAAGAATGCTCAAAAAGCTATAGCAACATCCAACCAAGCATTTTATCAAATACTTGGAAGGCATAAAATAAAAGCATGGTAAAATTACAAGAACTATAAAATCTAACAACTACCAATTGCAAGGAAACAATAATAACAACTCAATTAAACAACAATAAACAAAGAAACATCAAATTGTATTAAATGAAATTAAAATCAACAAAAGTGTTCATAAACTATAAAGAGGCATAAAAGAGAAATTAACAAGAAGAAATAGGAGAAGATTGAAGCAAATCAACAAGGAAAAATAAAGAAAACTAAATCAAAACAAGTAATTAAACCTAAATCTAAGAGAAGACTAAACTAAGAACCCTAATTTCTAGAGAGAAGAGTGAGCTTCTCTCTCTAGAAACTACATAAAGTATGGTCCTAATCTAATCTAATTGCTCCCCCTCTTGTCCAATCTTGAATTCTGCATCAAATAGCCTCAGAAAAGAGTTGGATTTGGGCCTGGAAAGATCAGAAATCGCCCCCAGCATCTTCACTTTAATGAGGTCACGTGATCAGCGTTACGCGTGCGCGTGGGTGACGCGTGCACGTCGCTGATAGATTTCCTTCTCATGCATACGCGTGGATGATGTGTGCGCGTGGCCTTAAGTCCTCCAAATGCTCATTTCTTCATGAATTCTCCACTTTGCATGCTTTTCTCTTCATCTCTTCCATCCAATCCTTGCCTTATAAGCCTGAAATCACTCAACAAACATATCAAGGCATCGAATAGGATTGAAGTGAATTAAATTTAGCTATTTTAAGGGCTAAAAAGCATATTTTCACTCTTAAGCACAAATTAGGGAGAATTACAAAAGCATGCTATTTCATTGAATAAATGTGAGATAAGTTGATAAAATCTCCTAAATTCAACGCAAAATTGGGGTTTATCAAACCTCCCCACACTTAAACTAAGCATGTCTTCATGCTAAACTCAAAAAAGATACAAGAAGTATCAACATTTATTCAATGCAAACTATCTAAATGCAATCTATCTACATGAATGCAACTACTTGATCAAAATAAATCAATCTCCAAGAAAGTATATATGAACATAAGGGCTAGAGGTATTAACAACCAAGTCAAATCCACAATTGAATTGAGTTATTGAAAAGAATTCACAAACTTGCAATAAAAGAGATGATAACCGGTGGAAACATGTGATTGAGCAATCGAACCCTCACCGGATGTGTGTCCGCTCTAGTCGCTCAAGTGTATAGGGTTGATTCACTCAATTCTCCTCTAATCATGCTTTCTAAGATTTGTTTTTCATCTAACAATCAACAATTATTCAATGCATGCATACAAATATCATGAGGACTTATCCATGGGTTGTAATGGGGCTAGGGTCAAGGTAAGAATTTATTTGGTTAGGTAGACTAGAATTTGAATCTTTGATTAACTTAAACTTTCTACCTAACCTATGACAACCTATACTATTTAGAGCAAACCTAACTACCCATTCTTCACTTTTTCACACACTCATGCATTCTCTTTTTTATCACAACCTATATGCATTGATTATTATTGCTTTACTTTGGGGCATTTTGTCCCCTTTTTATTGCTTCCTTTTTTTTCTTTTCTTTTTTTTCTCTTTCTACAATTTTTCTTTTATTTTTCTTTTGTTTTTCTCTTTTTCTTTTGATAAATTATATACAAAGGTACCAATGCATATGGTTTAAATATATAATGCATGAGTATGTACCCAATTTCTAAAATTTTTAACAAAAATACCAAAAATACACTTTTATCTCTACCCAGTGTTCCTAACTCTCCCACAATTAAATGATAAACACTCTCACTAGTCTAAGCTAATCAAAGATCCAAACAAGGGACATTTATTATTTTTCGCTTTACGGCTAGTAATGTGCTAAAATTAAGAACAAATGGGTTTAGCATAGGCTCAAAGTTGGCTAACAACGAAAGATAAAAGGGTAGACTATTTGGGTAAGTGAGCTATTTGAAACGATGGCCTCAATCATATGAATGCATTCATACACAAAATAATGGACATAAAGAATCAAACAAATCAAAGATTGCAATCATAGAAAGAGAATAATACACACAAGAATGAAAATCGTGATTATATGATGTAATCACACAATTAGGCTCAAAACTCACATGCTTATGTGTTCTTAGCTTAAAAACAAGTCCCACAATATATATAATTCAAGCAAGTTCAATGAATTTTTTTTTTTCAAATCAATTGGGGTGGCCTATAGATGAATTTCTTGGAAAATTTTATTATTTTGACTAAGCTTATTATATATATGCAAACTAAGGAAATGCAACTAAAAATTCTAAAAGACTTAAAAATGAAATGCGAAAGTGTTGGGATTAGAAATTTGTCACCCAAAAACACCGATTGGTCGGACGACCTTCCCACACTTAAAAGTTTGCACTGTCCTCGGTGCATTCAAAGATGAGCAAGGGGGTACGGCGACTATACGGATTGCCACCTTCAGCTGGTGGATCAATCGGTTGCTGTGGGTTCTTGCTCCCCATAGTTAGCAAAATCGGACCAGACTGGCCGGTTTGATAAAAAAATCGGTAAACCGGACCTAGTATCGGTCCAGTTTGACATTTGGACCGTGCAAGGTATGAAACCAGAACGAACCGGTCAAACTCAGAGTGAACCGGTCAAACCCGGTAAGACCGGTCTGACCGAACCGTTTGAAAGTCAAAATTATCCAAAACGTGTGATATAGGGTTCGAACCCCTATCTTCTGTAAGATCAAAACCTTTCCTTGCCGCTAAACTGTGTTGATTTTCAATAATATATATGCAAATTATAATATATATATATATCTTTCATCAAATAGTTTACTTTTATAGTGACCTACCGGTTGAACCAATAACCCAGTGACCCAGTAACCTCACCGGTTCGATCACCAGTTCAGTTTTGACAACTATGTTGCTCCCGCTTTCGTTTTTGCTTATGATGAGTCACCCATGAAAAATAGCAAATAACACAGTAAGATGAGAAAATGCAAAAGCAAGGAAGCGTAGATTGTTGGAATGAGGTAAGAATCACTAGAATGAAGTGAGTGAATTAGTGTGACATCGATGAAAAATGGTGTGTGAGTTCTAAGTTGCATGCGGTTTAGAACACACATTAGCATAGAAGCTATGTCACAATTACAAAAGAGGTGTACCTTCACTCATTCTAGTGTGCTTGAGATACGCTAAAGAAAACTTGTAGGTCAAGACAACCAAACAAGTAGTGAAGAAGAATGAAAGCATTCAAGCAAGAATTAAGCGATTGTAAAATGGATGATGAATGGACATTGATTGATGTGCAAGGAAGCTTAATGAACAAAGGAATAATGAAAATCACACATCAATCAATGACACACTTTGTATTTTGGCTCACATCACCTACTGGACATAAAATGGGAAACATGGTTGCTATGCAATGTAGTAAAAGAGAACTAGAGGTGAGAATCAATCACATAGTAAGCATGGTCCATATAGCTTGAGAATTACAAAAGGATGTCCCTAGGTGATTTTACAATCTAATTCACAATTGAAGCATTATGCCAGAATGAACAGTTTCAAATATGTGTAGAGCACATAAGTAAACAGTTAATGGTCAACATGTCATTAAGGCATAAGCATAACATATGGATGCATATGATCAAGAAATTGCCTAGTCAAAGAAAAGAATTCAAATCACATGGTGGCCAAATCATGCAATTCAAAAGATTTAGAAAGTCTTGAAGGCAATGTCATAAATACTTGGTGTACGCAAATGTTCAACATGAAGAACTCAAAACCAAGTAACAAAGTAGCCTCAATAAAGAGATCCAACAATGAATATAAAAAACAGTTATGCTAAAATAGCATCAAGTTAATAATAAGCAGCAATAAACAACAAACAAAATTAATAATCCAACACTTATCATGAAAAACAGAAAATTAAGCAAAAATTAAACTAACTAAATAACTAACTAACTAAAGGAGTTGGTGATAGATGGTGATTGGTAGTGTTGGATGATGGTTGAAGGAAAGAAAGGAAAGAAGAGAAGAGAGAAGAAGGAAAGAAATGGAAAGAAGAGAAGAAAAGAAGTATGTAAAACAGGGCCGAGGGTCACGCATACGCATCAGGTCACGCGTATGCGTTCATGGCAGAAACAGGGTGCGACGTGTACGCCTCATCGACGCATACGTGTGATAAGAGAGAAAAGAAGATGACGCGTACGCGTGGAGCATGCGTATGCGTGGGTCAAAATTGTGCTAGACGCACAATTTCAGCACACTATGCACACAACTCTCTGGTTTTGGTACTGCACCTGGAAATTTTGGGTGTCACGCGTACGCGTGGGCGAGGCGTACGCGTGAGGGGTTGGAAACTTGGGGTTCATGCATATGCGTGGGTGATGCGTATGCGTGGCTGGGTGCTCTATTTTTCAAAATTTTCCAATTTCTTGCACCAAACCAAGCATTCCAAACATCCAAACAGCTACTAAAACACCATCAAACCTTATTTAACATACTAGACTCCCAAATAAACACAACAAACCAAACTAAACATGAAATTAAACTAATTTTACCAATATTTACAAAAGAGAAAAATGAAAAGAGTTTACCATGGTGGGGTGTCTCCCACCTAGCACTTTCATTTAAAGTCCTTAAGTTGGACAATTGATGGGGTCCTTGCTATGGTGGCTTATGCTTGAATTCTTCTTTGAATCCCCACTAATGTTTGCATATCCAATGTCCACCGGGATCCCAAATTAGGCGCATAAAGCCTTCAAGCGAATTGAAATGAGTGACAAGGCCCCAAAGTTGTTGATTGTCGAAGTGGATTCCGGGGTCCCAAACCTTGTTTTTGCACCCGTCTTCTTGTTGACAATCATAGTTCAATCTGGGTGACAAGGCTTGTGAATTCTCAATTGAGCATCCAAACACCTTCCTAGACCCATTCAATGTAGCATTACACCAACCATTGCACTTAAACTTAGATGAGGCAACCATAGTGAACCTTGAATTATGATGCCTGCCACTAACCAACTCTTTCTTGCTTTTCATTCCATAAATATTCCTAAGTTGACCATCCGTTTCAAGCAAACCATATTCAAGTGGAATAAGAAAGCTAAGGGATATGAATTTACCCACTTGAATGGTATAAAGGATGATGGTGACTTAGGAAGAGGGGCTTCCCCACACTTTGACAATATGAGGTCCACTCCTTTGTGCTCTTCTTTGGTTACCTCCACCTCTTGACAAGGTTCTTCACATTCAATCACTTCCTCACCAACCTCTTCTAGCTCTTCTCCATCCTTCATGTCATAACTTGGAGGTAATGTGAAACTTATC
The DNA here is from genome assembly GCF_000816755.2 of Arachis ipaensis. Taxonomy (NCBI): domain Eukaryota; kingdom Viridiplantae; phylum Streptophyta; class Magnoliopsida; order Fabales; family Fabaceae; genus Arachis; species Arachis ipaensis. The sequence continues at coordinate 123,553,018 of NC_029790.2, forward strand.
TCAACATCTACCTCAATTTTAATGGGAGAAGACTCCACAAATACAAAAGAATCATGTGTTGGTGTGGAATCATCATCAAGAGAAAGATTTGTTGCTTGCCTAACTTCTTCCAATTCTTCATCGTTCATCCTATGCTTTGGAGGTTGCGTACCCTCCTTAACATAGCTTTCAAGCTCAATGGAAGAAGGATCAATAGTATCATCGAGGTGATTTGTTAGTGTGGACAAGAACTCATCAATGATTGAGTCCAATTCTTGATCAACCTCTCCTAATTCTTCAACCACTCCTTCCGGCTCAATTATCTCAACTTCCTCCTCTTGTTGCAATTCTTCCTTCAACTCCTCTTCTTCACCTTGAAACTCCAAATTCACTCCCTCACTATGCTCCTTGGTCGATCCTCCACATTCGTCAATGGGAGTATCTTGAATGCATGAGCTTAGGTGGGGGGCCATGAGGTTAGCGGCTTCAGTCATGGTAGCCACCATGATTTCTATCTTCTTTAGCTCCTTTTGCTGCTCTTCTTACTTTTGGATATAAGAAATAATATCTCTTTGTTGTTCTTACAAGATGGTATGGAGAGCTTCATCCATTGAAAGAGGTGGTAGAAGAGAGGGTTCATTGTTTGGGGAAAATGGTTCATAACTGGAAGGTGGTTCATCTTGGTAAGGGTATGGAGGTAATATATATGGAATTGATGGTTCTTAAGAATATTGATGTTGGAATGGTGTTGGCTCTAAATATGGCTCATATGGTTGTTGGCATAGTGGATATGAGTTAGGATCATATGGAGGTGAATGGTGGAATGGGGCTTGTGAGTAAGGTTGTTGAGGGCTATGTTGAGGGAAAGAATTATATGCATGTAGTGGTTGTGGTTGACAACCACAATGAGGGTCACCACATCCATTAGATTGGTAAGCATTAGGAGTTGGATTGTATCCATAAGAAACCGGAGGAGGTTGTTGCCAAGAAAGTTGTCTATATGCTTAAGGCTCTTCCCACCTTTGATTTCTAAATCCTTGATGCATATCCTCATTGAAGCTTCCATTTCTTACAACATAGTTTGAACCGAACTCATAGCCAAAGTGATGAGAATTCATAATAGTAAAAGAAAATAAAAACAAGAACTAACAAGAAACAAGAAAAACAAGATGCTACAACTAGTAAAAACTAGCAAACAAACAAAACATCAAGCTATCCACAATATTAACATATATACAATAACCAATAACAAGCACACATTGCAATCTCCCGGCAACAGCGCCAAAAACTTAATATAAGGTTTATCGTCGGCTTAGAATTTCTTCTCGGTAAGAGGAAATAACTTCGTTGCAAGTATAGTTCCAAACCGACAAATAACACTCAATCAAAGTCTAATTTTGGTTGTCACAAGTCCAACCCAATAAAAATAACCGAGAGTATTAGTCCTGAATCATTCTCCCTAAGAATCACAATCGAGTGCTCAATTATTGGTTATGAGTTTCGAGGGTTTGGGTTGATAAAACAAGAAATTAAAAAGGAAAAGAAATGTAAATCAAACAACTAAGGAAAGCAATTACTAAAAAGGAGGCATTCATGGCAAGGATTGAGAATTAAGGCTTTCTATCCTAGTCATTAATTATCATACAATAGTTAACAAGAGCTAATCCTATTTCGTCATCTCCAACATCGGAAGAAGGTACAATGTTATCTTCACATTGAGAGAAAGTCAAATAAGACTAGTTGATCTCAATCCATAAGTCCTAATTAACTTACTAATTGAATTAGCAAGAGATTAGAGTCAATGGAAATAATATTAACTAACAACTCTAGATCACCAACATAAGTTGGGTATTAATGGCTCAAGATTGCCTAATTTCTCTTTCCAAGTCAAGAATGCTCAAAAAGCTACTCTAACATCCAACCAAGCATTTTGTCAAACACTTGGAAGGTATAAAAGAAAAGCATGGTAAAATTGCAAGAATTATAAAATCTAACAACTACCAATTGCAAGGAAACAATAATAACAACTCAATTAAACAACAATAAACAAAGAAACATCAAATTACATTAAATGAAATTAAAATCAACAAAAGTGTTCATAAACTAAAAAAAGGCATAAAAGAGAAATTAACAAGAAGAAATAAGAGAAGATTGAAGCAAATCAACAAGAAAAAATAAAGGAAACTAAATCAAAACAAGTAATTAAACCTAAATCTAAGAGAAGACTAAACTAAGAATCCTAATTTCTAGAGAGCTTCCCTCTCTAAAAACTACCTAAAGTATGGTCCTAACCTAATCTAATTGCTCCCCCTCTTGTCCAATCTTGAATTCTGCATCAAATAGCCACAGAAATGAGTTGGATTTGGGCCTGGAAAGCTCAGAAATCGCCCCAGCATCTTCACTTTAATGAGGTCACGTGATCAGCGCCATGCGTGCGCGTGGGTGATGCGTGCACGTCGTTGGTAGATTTCCTTCTCACGCGTACGCGTGGATGACACGTGCGCGTGGCCTTGAGTCCTCCAAATGCTCATTTCTTCATGAATTCTCCATTTTGTATTCTTTTCTCTTCATCTCTTCCATCCAATCCTTGTTTTATAAGCCTGAAATCACTCAACAAACATATCAAGTCATTGAATGGGATTGAAGTGAATTAAATTTAGCTATTTTAAAGGCTCAAAAGCATATTTTCACTCTTAAGCGCAAATTAGGGAGAATTATAAAAGCATGCTATTTCATTGAATAAATATGAGATAAGTTGATAAAATCCCCTAAATTCAACACAAGATAAACTACAAAACTGGAGTTTATCAGCTATACATTTTTCAAAGGGGAGAGACCATATATTTTTTAAGGGGGTCATTCTTTTAATTTTTATTATTTTTGTAAAGAATTTTGGGGGGCACTCCCTCCCCTCCATAATAGGTAGCTTCGCCCCTGGTCACATGTGTACTTATTGTCTTCTTTCAACTTGGTATTTGCGATATTACTTACTCAAATTATTTGATTTAAAGCACAATTTTTAAAAAATTCAATCAAAACAATTTGTCTTGATAACGTTGACGAATTTATCTCCCAAGTTTTCGATACTTATTGTATGGCCAATAATATAAGTATTGAACATCCAGTAGCTTATATTCATACACAAAATGGGCTAGTAGAGTCACTTATTAAACGAATCTAATTGATTGCTAGACTTTTACTTATGAGAACAAATCTTCCAACCTCTACTTGGGGGCATGCCATTTTGCATGCCGTAGCACTTATTTGTTTAAAGCCAACGAATTATCACAAATTCTCTCCTTTACAGTTAGATTTTGGCCAACAGCCAAATATTTTTCATTTAAGAATATTCGGGTGTCCGATATATGTTTCAGTTGTCTCGCCTAATCGCACCAATATGGGACACCAAAGAAAATTGGGATATATGTTGGATATGATTCTCCCTTTATAGTGAGGTATCTTGAGATACAAACCGGAGATATATTTAAAGTCCGATTTGCAGATTATCATTTTGATGAATCAATATTTTTAACATTAGGAGGAGCGGATAAACCACTTGAAAAAGAACTTAATTGGATTCCATCATCCTTGATGCATCTAGATTCTCGTTCAGGACAATATGAACTAGAAGTTCAAAAGATTATATATTTGTAACGAATAGCAAATAAACTGCCTGATACATTTTCTGATACGAAAAGGATAATTAAATCCTATATACTAGTTGAAAATACCCAAATTCAAATTAATGTCCCAGTTAGACAAATGGCTACTGAAATAAATTCATGCCAGAAGTGAAGTAGACCTGTCGGTTTCAAAGACTAAGATCCTAAAAAAAAAAGACAAATATTATTCCTATTGAAAAATATAAAACATAGTAAAGATACTAGCAGTTATTCAAAATTTGGATGTAGTTTTAATGCTAAAAGATGTTCAGGTACTTGAAAAATTAGAAAATTATAAAAATAATGAGATCTCGATAAATTATATCTTTACGGGAGAAAAATAAAATCGAAATGAGACAATTGTCAATAAAATATTTGTATATCATGTGGCATTTCACATCATGCGTGAAAATGCTGATCTTGAGTGAAGAACAGTCGAAAAATGTCAATAAAAAATAATTGGCCAAAATAGAAAGAAGCTATGAAAGCAGAATTAGACTTAATTGCAAAATATGAAGTGTATGGACTTGTAATTCTTATAAGGCTAGACTTGTCGTGCAAGGATTTTTACAAAGACCTAGAATCGATTATGAAAAAACATATTTTTTTATAGTGGATGAAATTACATTGCGTTATCTGATCAGTTTATTTGCATATCATAAGTTTGATATGCATCTAATGGATATGATGACAATTTATTTATACAGATCATTAGATCGTGATATTTATATGAAAGTCCCTGAAGGAATTAAGATATCTAAATCATCTAATGAATGTTCTCAGGGGTTATATTCAGTCAAATTGCAAAGATCTTTATAAGGTTTAAAGCAATCCGAACTAATGTGGTATAATCATCTTACTCAATATATGATAAAAGAAGATTCAAGAACAATGATATATGTCCATGTGTTTTCATAAAAAAAAATTATATTTGGATTCATTATAATTGCTGTGTATATTGATCTTTTAAATATTATTAGAACTCTTGAAGAGATTCCAACAATTATAAAAGTTCTAAAAGAAGAGTTTGAAATGAATGATCTCGAAAAGACTAAATTTTGTCTTGATATGCATATCAAACATACAAATAAAGGGATCTTTACTCATCAAACAAATTACACAGAAAAAATCTTGAAGAGATTTTATGTGGAGAAGTCACATTCATTAAGTATTCCAATTATCGTAAGATCTTTGGATATGAAAAAGGACGCGTTCCGTCCTAAAGAAGAAAATGAAAATATTCTTAGTCCTTAAGTACCATATCTTAGTGTCATTGGAGGACTAATGTATCTCACTAATAATACACGACCTTATATATTATTCGTTGTAAATTTATTAGCAAGGTACAATTCATCTCCAACCAAAAGTTATTAGAATGGAGTCAAACAAATTTTTCGATATATTTGCAGAACAATTGATATAGAATTATTTTATCCATATGAATTCAAGTCACAGTTAGTTGGCTATGAAGATGCAGGATATTTATTTGATCCATACAAAGACAAATCTCAAATCGGGTATCTATTCACATATGATAATATAGCTATATCATGGAGATTCACAAAATAGACTATAGCAGCAACATTCTCTAATCATGTTATAATACTTGTGATACATGAAACAAGTCGTTAATGTTTCTGGCTTAGAGGTTTGACTTAATATATTGAATCGTCACGTGGATTATCTAATAAAAAAATAGCTCCAACCATTTTGTATGAAAATAATGTACCATGCATTGATCAACTTAAAGGTGAATATATCAAAGATGATAGAATAAAGCATATTTTTTTTAAAATTCATCTTCACTTATTACCTTCAAAAGAACAATCGATGTTCAACAAATTCGTTTAAGTGATAATTTGGCAGATTTATTCAGTCATTTCTGACATCCTCATTTGAAAGATTGGTATACCAGATCGAAATGTGTCGATTTCGAAATCCTAAGTGATATTAATAACAAAGAAAGAGACTGTACTCTTTTTTTTTAATCAAAATTTTGTTTCTATTGAATTTTTTTTACAAAATTTTTAACGAGACAGTTTTCATCATAAATAGATATTATACTTTTTTTTTTACTTTAAGATTTTTTTAGTAAAATTTTAACAAAACATATCCTAAATTGACATAAAAAAAATGTTATAGTATTATTAATTTATTATTATATTTTGGATGTCAATAGTTGGTATGCCTGGCGCATCACTAAACTATTGATTCAAATCCAATTTGGCAACTATTATTTCAATTTTAATGTGGCAACTATGTTAATGTTGTAGGATATTTATGTGTTTTTGAATTGGCTTTTGTTAAACTGAAATTTAAATAAAATTGATTTTGGATAAAAATAAATCTGTGTCAATATTATTTATATTTAATAATTTTATATTAAAATTAATTTTGATATTTTTCACCCTTCAAACGCAAAAACAAATACACCCATATAAATAGGTTCCAAATCAGTGTCAAAAGATAGATAGATAGCATAAACAAAGTTTAGAAGGAATATATACCTTCAAATAAATTACAATATATGTTATATTGAGTATATTATTATTGAAAGTGTGTTATAAAATATCAATTATAAAGAGATATACATATTAAAGAGTTTTAGTAAAATCTTCCTATTCTCCTATTTTATTTCCATATCTACTTCTCATTCCTATTTATTTATTTATTCTACAACGGTACAAAGTCTTGATCACCCAAGTTTGTTTTTGAAATAACAAGAAAAGTATGTCCAAAGAGCTGGATCTCGGATTTAATAGTGATTTTTTTTTAAATTAAAAGATTAAAATGATAAAAATTATAAATTTGAGAGATCACTTTGAGTTTCAAGTATAATTTTATGGATCATTATAAGACTTAATTCATAAAAAGAATAATAAAAATGCTATGTGTCTATTAAAATCAATTATTATGTATTTGTATATAATTATATG
>NC_029790.2:123559662-123560046 GCF_000816755.2 Arachis ipaensis
AATATTAAAATTCTAATTAAGAAATACTAGAAAACCATTAAAATTTATTATTTTTGGCTATCAATTAGCATTAATAGCCTTCTAGTATTTTTCATTAAAATTAAAATATAGCTATATTATATTATTAATTTTATACCCAAAATCTATCGCACGACACTTTCATTAAAATTGAGATAAAATATTTTCTTTTAAAATTATCAAACTTCTTTCTTCCATCCTCTTTTTAACCTCTCTCCCATTTTCTATTTCTCTCTATTCTTTTCATTCTATACATAACTTATAATTTATATTTTACATTTTTAATTTGACAAACTAAAGTATATTAGGAGATATTCTTTCATTATAATAAAAATATAATCTTTTTTCCCAAATTCAACAATCTCT
>NC_029790.2:123560140-123579245 GCF_000816755.2 Arachis ipaensis
TATGCATATATTTTTAGTTTTTTTATTTAGTTTTAAATTTTTGTCGTTTATCTTTTTAATCTATATTTTTACTTCTCTTTCTTTAAATATTTATTAGGTTTAATTACTCTGTTGGTCTCTATCTATAGTTTTGCGAAATTTTTAATTAGGCCCCTGTACTTTTTTTCCTTTTAATTGAGTCCTTGCACTAATTTTTTTTTTAGTTGAGTCCCTACACTTTTTTTTTTCCTTTTATTTGAGCCCCTGCACTAATTTTTTTTTGTACGGTCCCTATACAATTAAGCCAGTTACTACCAAGAGGGACTTAATTAAAAAAAATTTGATGCAGGGACCCAATTAAAAGGAAAAAAGGTATAGAGACCTAATTGAAAATTTTGCGAAAATATAGGGACCAACAGAGTAATTAAACCTATTTATTATATATAATTTAGAGAGAATAGTAATGTTATAATTAAAAGTTAGAATCAAGATTCAATTGTTTTAAAAAAAATTAATTTTTAAGTTAATTTTATAACTATCAGTATAATTTTTTATGCTAATATCTAATTATTATTTGATTTTTTATCTACAGATACCTTGGTCTTCTTAGTCAAAAAATTTTGTCAACGTACGACTTTTTTTGTAAAAGTAGTTTGATTTTGTAAATCTTTTGTGCCATGCATAATTTATACTGTTAAAATAAAGTGGACCATAATTTTAAAAATTTATATTCTTGTAATATTATTACAGGTAAAAATAATTAATTATTGGAATAATCATATCTTTTATAATAAAATAATTAAATTTATCATAATAAAATAATCAAATTTATTTTTTTTAAGACAACATAACTAAAAAGTTTTTTTTGTATCGGGCCTGCTACACATACAAGCAAAAAGGCCTTACAAGTGATACAAACCCCAGCCCACAATCCTTCCACACACGCAGTGAATAACATTGAATGGAGCGTCATTTACACGCGCTCTACCCAAACGGTTGCACTTCGCGTAAACCGCTCCTTAATGACGCACTCTTCTACTTCTTAAAGCCATTCAAAGAAAACTCAACAGTTCCATTTTCGAGAAACATTCGAAAGCGAAGATATACAACTTGTCGCTCAGATTCGAAAATTTCATCAACACAACATAGAACTCTCGATCGAGAATCTCCAGAAAAAACGAAGTTATAATACTGAAGGTACGTTACGTTACTATTTTAGTCATCCTGTATACATTCCACATTTCGAAATCGAAGAACTAGATTTTACTGTTCTTCTACGTTGTTGTACGTTTTACTGTTCTTCTTCTTCTACGTCTCATTTTACAGTTAATAATGTTCTACTTGTTCTAGGTTTTACTGTTATTCTTGGTTCTATGTTACACTGTTCTACGTAGTTCTAGTTCTACTGGTAACTGATTTTTAGGGGTATATTCCGTAGTTTGGTGGGTATATATGGAGTAATTTGTTGGGTGTATATGGCATAAATTGTTGGGTGTATATTTCTGAACTGATATATTGTAATAGTCAACAGTTGCAACTGTTCTTATATTTGCTTGTCCATGGGTGTATATTGCTTGACCTTGTAATGTTGCTTGACCTTGTAAATTAATGCATGTTTGAGTGATATCTGACTGATATATATGGGTGTATTTGACTCATATCTATGGGTGTAACTGACTCAATAAAATTCCACCTTGGGTGTATATTTTATTACAGTATAGGTGTATATTGGGTTACAGTTTGGGTGTATATTGGGTTACAGTTTGGGTGTATATTACCCCTAAATAGTTTTTTTTATGTCATGATTAATTTTATGTGTCGTGCAGCACTCCTGAACCCCCCCAAACAACTTCAAGAAAGCACACACACACTTCCCCCAACTCCATCTAAAATGTAAGTTCATTAGAGTAAAATCAATGTATGGGTGTATATTGGGTTACAGTTTAGGTGTATATTAGGTTACAGTTTGGGTGTATATTGCCCCGGAATAGTTTTTTTTATGTCATGATTAATTTTATGTGCTGTGCAACACTCCTGAACCTCCCCCCCAACAAGTTGAAGAAAGCACACCCACACTTCCCCCAGCTCCATATCAATGTTTTGGTTATCATTTATATATTCTTATTGTTATAATATGTTATACATGATCACGCAGTAATCTAGCCCTAGAAGACGCTGCTGCGTTGATGATGATGGCACGGACAGCATCGTACGTTCCTAAAACGGATCCGATGCCATCATTCAGCCTTGGCTTCACTGATTCCAGCCAAGAAGAAACAACAACGCAGGAGGGAGCGTCAACGCAAGATGAACACAGGGCAAAAACTCCAGAAACCCCAAAACTGCTGGAACAGTTAGAGGATCTGGTACATAAAATTGCAAGTGGTGGGGTGACAAAAAAAAGAAAAAAGTCATCCAATTCCAAAGGAGAGTGGGACAGAGAGTTTCGAGAAGTTTGAAACTCCTGTCAGGCCGAATTTAAATACTACTGACATGAAACAGAAATGCTACCACTGGGCTATACGAGTGAAGACCTATTCAAATGGGAGAACTGATGAGTTTGACGACATCTGCAGACTCCAAGCCCAAGATAGATACACTCTGTCAAAATTTCACCTTGCATCACTCGCGCCTAAATCGCATATAGAAGCTGAGGTAATAGTACAACAACATTAAGTTTTTTATCACCAAAATTAACTACAATGCTGATTGATGTAAAATTAATTTCGGCATCTTTTTCTAGATTGTCACTGTCATGTGCTTCATCATAAACCAACAAAATATTCCAAGGTTTCAAGAAGAAGTATACTGTCTCCCCCCTGATATTTTGGTAAGGGTTGCTTCAACGAATTTTGAGTGTATTTTCTTCATACCTTCGGGTGTATTCTTTTTCTTATATTGGGTGTATTCTGTTTATTCATTTAGGTGTATTTTCTATGTCCAATTGGGTTTCAGTTGTTTATTTATTTGGGTGTATTTTCTGGATTCATTTGGTTGTTCACAATTTTTGCAGAACATGGCCCTTGCAAATCATCCAGATGGCGTATTCTTACAGCCTAAAAACGATAAGCCATTCAGTGTGGAAGACTACCCAATGTTCATACCCTTCTTGGACCTTCAAAAATTAAAATCGCATCGTTATGTAAGTTTTCATTTCTAAAACTACTTATTATCATTTTTTACTTACATGGCAAATTAACTAAAACAGTGTTCAATCTGAACATATTTCAGATATAGTTGCACCTATTTGCTATTCACAACATTAGTGGTTATGGATCGCTGATAAAAGAAAGAGGAATTTTTATATAGTCAACCCATTACACAACAAATCTCCTTCCGATGCGAGAACTGCACTGAATAAATTTGTTGTAAGTTGGTTCTGTGTTCTGTGTATATATATATATAGTTGGGTGTATTTCTATTTAATATAAGGTGTAACTATTAGCTCCTTTGGGTGTATGCTTTTATTGAAATTATTCATGTATTACTGATCTGTTTTGTGTTTTAAGGGATACGTAATTTCACGAATTAAAGTATATGCTGGGGGAGCACCTCTGAAATCAAAGGACATGGACAGGAAAATTGTAGCACCATACCTTAAGATTTCGGGCCAAAAGACAAGGTATCAATCTTTCACTCTGAAAATTAAACTTTCCTATATGTAATTTATAATTTATTTTTCTGTTTTCAGCTATGACTGTGCTATCTACGTATTGAGGTGGCTTGAGATATTTGAGCCCGCAAACATTAAGAGGCGGAAGTATGAGTGGGACAATTGGACCCAGGTAAATATGTTTAAAACTAAATAACTCTGTATTACGTTACTCAATTAACATGGTTGATTAAACAGAATATTCTTTTTTACTGTAGGACGAGGTGGACCACTTTAGAGTAGAATATGCTTCCCGGATTCTATTTCATGATATGAATCTAGACAAAGATGAAGCCATTAGGGGAAGTAATGCAATCAGACTGTCCAGGCCATCCTCGTTGTTATTGAGTCCATATTGTCAGATAGATTCTCAGGATGTTGACACTACTTAATGTAAATGTTATATAGTTTGTAACAAATGGAAGACATGTTGTAAATATTTGACAATTATAATGCAGTTTATTGTGAAATTTCTTTCAATAATTAAATTCTATCTGCTGTATTTAAAATGTATGAATTACAGGTACTATAATATGAAGGAAAACATCAAACCAAAATATACACCCATAACCTGCCATTTTTTACACCCAAAGAAAGTTGAATATACACCCATAAATCTATCACCCCTGATGCTTTATCCCTAAAACCCTGAATCCTAAACACTTAATACCATACATATGCAAACTGTATTTTATAACATAAAACCCATAAAACATTGTAAAAAAAAAAAAACAAACAGCATTTTATAACATAAAAATAAGGTTCTGAAGTATATATATGTATATATATGTAAAATGTGAAATACAAGAAAATTCAGAAAAACACCCAAACGAACAGTGCTTTTACACCCATATTCTGTAACTATACACCCAAAGAATTATCCGCTGCTGCTGGTACCCTGAACTGATAATTCATAACACGTGCTTGATATTGGCTGGAATTTGAATGCACCACTGATGCAGCATCAAAGAGGTTCAACTGAATATAACAAACTCACATATTAGCTAAACTATTAACGAGAAAATTAAACTCAATCACCACGTATTTAAAGAACATCACTTTTACCTCGTTTAAAGCTTTCGTTTTCTTCTTCTTTATGACATTTGCAATCTCTTTGTCCAACTTTGAACCTAGCCTATTTTTTGGACGTCCTCTTGTTCGAATCCTTGGAGGGCTTTGAAGCTCATTAACGGATTCCAAGTTGGCGTCTTCGTGAGATAAAGAAGATGTGCCCTTCCTTTTGGCTTTCAATAATTTCATCTCAACCATGACGTTATCGTACGCACGGTGCATAATTGCAGTCAGCTCCTCAGATTCGGATGCAAATTCGCAAATATTTTGCGAACGAAAAACCAATTGGTCAAACCTCTTGCTTCTTGGCTCCAACAGTGGCTCGTCGTGGCTGCTCTTGATGTGTGTGTGTCGCCTCTTTACCTTCTTGCTCCATCGTTCCAGTATATATCTCGGTGACACTTGGCTTACTCGTTCAAAGCTTAACACGCTTAGTGCGTGACGGCACAATATCCCTCTCGACTCGAATAATAAACATTGGCATTTTACCTCGGCTGCTACTGAGTCGTAAGTAACCACAAACTTGTTGAATATTGAGCTGAAAACTTGTTCTCCAACCTCATATACTGAATAGCCTAGAGTAGAATTCGTTAATCTAGTGATGCAATTCACCTTTCCTCTGAATTGCGCTTGGACTTCCCTAAACTTTTGATGAGTGTACACATCTTGAAACTGAGCTTCAATGGAGGATTTGGTTGCACACGGTATGACCGTGTGAAAATCTGCAACATCTGATTCTCTCTTTGCTTGCTCCCTGCTTCCGAGGCAATTATCGTATTGTTTGACGAATTGAATAAGCGAGCTGTTCCGGGTAATAAACTTGTTAAAAAATGAATGCATGCTCTCGCTCCTTTGTGTGCTTCTCATCCCTGCCCAGATGTGGTGATCCAGATAGATTGGAACCCATATATGACGGTCTTCATAGAGATCTGCAGAATACACCCAAACATACACTATGAATACACCCCAAAAAATATGCAATTTACACCTCTGCTGCATATTTTAAACAAACATTACCTGAAAGCCACTTGTTGTCCACAAGACCAAAATTCAGGAGAAAATCATTCCAATTCCTATCAAATGAGTCTTTGCTATGAGAGTTCCAAACAACTTGGCTCATTTCTTGTTCAATTTCTGCATGTCCTTTGTACCCGTTTAATTTGCTTGGAATCTTCTTCATGATATGCCAAATACACCAACGGTGAATTGTTGTTGGCATACAGGCCTCTAAAGCCCTTTTCATTGATGCGCATTGATCGGTGAGAAACCCTTTCGGAGCATTTCCTCCCATGCAACGAAGCCAACATTGAAATAACCATTTGAATGATTCAATTTCTTCATTTTTCATCAAAGAGCATTCGAGAAGTGTTGACTGACCGTGGTGATTGACCCCGACAAAAGAACCACAAACCAAATTATACCTGAAACAAATTACCATAGTGCAGAATGGAAAATCATTAGATACACCCAACAAATGCTTTGAATACACCCAAAAACACCCAATATACACCTCTGCCGCGGATTCATAAAAATACATTAATTTAGCATCATAAACAGGGATAGTTTGTTACCTGTTTGTATTGTAGGTGGTGTCAAATGAAATAACATCTCCGAAATACTCAAAGGCAGCTCTACTTGCATCGGCCCAAAAAGTCAGTTTAATCGATTGATCCTCCTCGAGTTCAAGCTCAAAAAAGAAATTCTGATTCTTCTCTTTCATTCTTAACAAATATTTTCCGAATTCCTTTGCATCTTCTTGTTCAGAAACATTCCGCACTTCTCTCGTAATGTAATTCCTCACATCCTTTTCAATAAAATTTAACTCGCGGTGACCCCCGGCAGCCGCAACAAATGATTGGTAGGTTTTGCTTGGTCTAATACCGGCCTCCTCGTTATTCTCTATTGTACGACGAATGGACATGCTTAGTTCCCTGTGCTGTTTGAGCATCTCTGCTTTACTTGGACAGCAAGGGTGTGAATGATCCAGCACAACCTTTGAAATGATCCAAGCACTGACATCCTTCAATGTGTGTATATAAATTCTTGCAGGACAGTTTAAACCGGCTGTCGGATTGGTCTTCTCGGTCGGAGATATTTTAGATTTCCATTTTCCTCTCTGCTACATGTAATCAATTGATTCTTAATCTCGTTTCCCTTCCTATTTGTGCTCCGAACTCTTGTAGAAAAACCTGCAGCCTTGGCATAGTTTCTGTAAAATTTTTCAGCATCTTCAAGGGTGGTAAAGGTCATTCCAACCTTCGGAACAAACTGGTCATCAACAACAGAGAGAGGCTGCAGAATACACCATGTCAAAAACTAAAAATATACCCAATCATTGCTGATATAATACACCCGAACCGCAACAACTCAACTAAAATAACAAAAAAAAATCATAAACTGTAAATACACTAGCTACAGAATACACCATGTCAAAAACTAAAAACACACCCAATCATGTCTGATATAATACACCCGAACGACAACAACTCAGCTAACATAACAGAAAAAGTCATAAACTGTAAATACACCCACACTTATCGCAAAAATACACCCAAAAAAATTCTGATCTACACCCGAGCGTCTGCTATAAATTCCAGATAATTAACCAAAACTAATACATTACATTCAATCCACAGATTCATGTTAACGTGTTAGTTTCACAGTCAATGTTCACGAATTATTTAGCCACACAATGCTATTCAAATGACTGCAACAAAATTCAGAGTAATCATATGTAAATCAAACCTCAGGAACTTCGTTAGATTCAAATTCATAATCCACTTCGCCCTGATTCAGCTGACAATCTGAGGTTGAATCATCCATAATCTTCAAAACGAGTTCAAAGTTTGATTTCAGAAAACAACAAATCAAATAGAAAACGAAGCTGGAGTTGCAGAGAGAGGAACTAACGTAAATCACGAAGAACATACCAGTGAGAAAAGAGGGGAAAATAACGATCGAGAAGAAGGAGGGAAGACGCGCGAGAAGAAGAACGAGCAAATCTGAAAATAAGGAGAACGAAGAAGGAAAGAAATCTTTTAAATTTGGTAGTTATATATACGCGGGATCTTATATAGCGCGTGTATTGGACGTATGTGTAGCAGCGCGTTTTTTGGGTTTATTCCTTAATGAACTTGTAAAGCATACAAGCCCTAATGGCTTGTATGCAGAGCTTTTCTGTTTTTGATACACCAAATACGTGGTTTCATTGTGTAGCGGAATGGATAGACTGGATAGTTGATCATGTAGTATGGTTGTAAAATCCAAAACTTTTATTACACGATTTTTAATTTGAAAAATATTAAGAAATCATCAAAATTTATTATTTTCGGTTATTTTTTGTCATTAATTAACTATCAATATTTAAAAATATAAGATAAAACTATTAGATTACTAAACTAAAAGAATTGAATTGATGATTAATTAATAATAAAAAAATAAATTTTAATGATCACTTAATATTTTTTAACTTTTAAATATTAATAATTAATTAGTGACAAAAAATAATAACTTTTGACTATCCTCTAATATTTTTTATTCCATTTTTAAAATGGACTTAGAAAGATTTAAGTCGTTCGGTTATATTTAACGGACCTAATTTTAAAACTACAGTTAGAGAATAAGCATAAGTGAATAAATTTTAAAAATCTTAATTAAAAGACAAAAGTATAATATTTTTAAAGTAAAAGAATTTTTTTGTGACAAATAATTGAACACTACTTTGAAATTATGTATTAAGATAATAAAACATAATTAATTGTCCTTAAAAATCTTTTAGATTATCCCGGTGAAAATTAAATGTTATATTTTTTTTAAAGAAAAAAGAAAAGGAAAAATAAAATAGAGCAGGAGCCAGGGAGAACAAGTTCCGTTGTGATCCCGCCAAGAGGACTTCACCAGAGGTATAAATAGTAAATACCACTTCTTTTCGACTTCGTTTAGTTCTGCATTTTGCTCGTTGAATCAATCTTCTTCGGTTCTTCCTCTCTGATTTTCCTCCGTTCCTTCCACTTCCTCACTTCGGAAACGCACACAAGAACGCGAAATTGAGCAACCTATTGCCTCTCAACTTGAGGAACAAAACTAGTATCGTTTTTCTTTGCCCTGTTTTTTTTGTTTGTTTGTTTAATTTTTCTTTTTCGTGCACCTCATTTCTCCTTTCCTTTGTTGCTTTCATGTCATAATTTGCATTCCGCTGTTTACTTCAATGCTGTATGATCTCAAAATCCACGATCTTCCATTTTCTTTTTGGGCAAATTACGATTACGATGGACTCTGTATCCTAGAACAGTGAATAATTCCAGATTATGAATTGGATTCATCATATTCTTCGACTCGTGTCATTTACTTTTCTCCCTTGGTTTCTGCTGGCATGCATTTACGTTTCACGATTGACTTTTTTTTTAAAAATATTTTCTCGTTAGTTATCCGTTAGTAACTTAGTATGGGATTCAATTTGAATATAATTTCTAAAAATGGATCTTATGTAAATTTTTAGGTTTCTCAGAAATGGTTGGATATTTTTCTCTCTCACGTTTTTCGAGTTGACTTTTGTCTCGCTATTTTCCCCCCCGATATTGCTCTAATTTTGGCATGTTTACTGTATATCACTACTGGCTGAATATTAGCTGTTATAAATATTGGTGATATGTAATCCAATATTACAATATTGGAATTGTTATGTTACTTTAATTATGTATGTCTCTATATTTTATACTAATGCTCTCTTTTTTTCCCCTCCCTCAACTTATGTTTGTCTTCAGCGTT
Organism: Arachis ipaensis; assembly: GCF_000816755.2. Taxonomy (NCBI): domain Eukaryota; kingdom Viridiplantae; phylum Streptophyta; class Magnoliopsida; order Fabales; family Fabaceae; genus Arachis; species Arachis ipaensis. The sequence continues at coordinate 123,569,610 of NC_029790.2, forward strand.
TTGTCATGGACACATATTCTTTGAAGTCGGTGTTCGATTTGCCAGCACCTTTTCGTTCTTGTTTTAGTTTCAGGTATTGTGTTTTTTTCTATATGAAGGATACACGTTGTTGAACATAAGTTCATATACTATGAAGCTTTAGCTCCTACATTTTGATTTGATCATTGCCAGTGGTATTTCACATTTGACCATCATTCATGGTTTGATAAAGAAATGTGATCATAATTTATTTCTGACATGACATAAAATGTTGTGATTTCCCCATACACTTTCAAAGCTCTGATTGTCTAGGATTAAGACATAAGCGGAACCTGAAGTGATCTCATAAGGTTTGCTTTCTTGATTACTATAAAGAGCTTTCATGTTAAATGGAGTGCAGGTATTTTAATTCACTTCAGAGTGAATGCTTTCCTATCTGTTTCCACTCTGATGCAAACATGGTCATCTCGGCCCCAACTGGGAGTGGAAAAACAGTGCTATTTGAGCTTTGCGTTTTGAGGCTTCTCTCCAGGTTCATTTCTGCAGATGGAAGATTCATACATTCAAAGGGGTCCCTTAAAACAGTAAGTTCCTTTCCTGAAGGGCATCAGCAGTGAATAATGAAAACCTTTATCATGGCAATCCTTGTGAGGAGTAATTTAATTTGTGCAAGAGAAGAAGACTCCTATCATATTTGCACCATTTTCCAAATTCTTCAAAAAAAAAAAAAAAACCTGTTGTGCTGTAACATAAACATTGGGCCAAGCTTTCGCACATGGTGAATCATAATGAAGTTTACAACTTTAAACATTTCGACAGTGTCATTTCCGTAACTAATTACTGCAACAATGATTTCATATTTTGTTTCAAGGTCTATATTGCCCCATCTAAGGCTTTAGTACAAGAGAAGCTCCGTGAGTGGAATCGCAAGTTTGGTCCATGGGGAATAAATTGCCTGGAGCTCACTGGAGATAGTGAATCTTACACTTCAAGGAACATTCACGAGGCAGATATTATTCTGACTACTCCTGAGGTCAGTATGTCAATGCAAGTTATATAAACCCAGGTGCAAGACCACGCATTCTATAGCTTTCTTTGCCTTTTCTTCTTTAAAATATTAAATGGATATAGATCTCAATATTATCTTGGATTTAAGTATTTTAATATTGTCCCCACAACCAAAAGAACGAGATGAAAAACTGAACTGGAGAAGTTAACTCTTGTGTCATAAGGTAGGATTCCCTCATTGGCTTTTCAAAAATAATGTCATTTCATGGTCTTTTCCCTGGTATTGGTTAACTTTAGTTGGGATCGTTGCAGAGTTATATTCACACACGCACAAGCAGTAGGGTAACTGAATATTTATAGTTCACTAGATATCAGCTATCAAGTGGTGAAGTTGACTTCCTTTCGTATGAATAGAAATTTGATGCAGTGTCACGTTATGGGATAGAAGGTGGTGGCTTAAGCTTTTTCAGTGACATCGCACTTCTACTTATTGATGAAGTCCATCTGTTGAATGATCCACGTGGAGCAGCGTTGGAAGCGATTGTTAGTAGAATAAAGATCGTTTCTTGCAATCCAAAAATGAAACTAAATCCTCTTGCTCAGGTGCGCTTGGTTGCTGTGTCGGCCACAATTCCAAATATTGAGGATCTAGGTAATTTTGTTTTAATTGATTTCATCACAAGAGTTACGAATATAATATGTAAACGTAAAAGTTGGAAAATTTTAACATAATATACATACTGTTGCAGCTGAGTGGATTAAGGTTCCTGAGCAAGGGATTAAAAGGTAGGTTTTACCACCACATCCATAAGATAGTGTGTTGCATAATGTTGAAAGGCAATACCCAGAGAAAATACTATTTTCTTTTGAATACTCACAGATTTGGGGAAGAAATGAGGCCAGTAAAGCTGACAACCAAAGTATTTGGTATGCAAATAAAAAGAATGTAGCCATCTATAAATTTACTTTTTATCAGTTCTGTATTTTTCATATCATATTATCATATCTATACAGTGAAGTTGGATACTTAGATATGTTTTTCTTTAGGAAAAGTGATGTATAGTGGTTATTGTCTTGGCTCATAATCATTGAGGTTATTTTGACAAGTGCAAATTTGTTGTACTATTAAATTTGTGCAGGCTATGCCCCAGCCAAGAATGACTTTCTATTTGAGAAGGTTTGTTTCCAGTTGACACAATTCAGATGACATCAATCTTCAATGTTTGCTCTGTGCTGTGCTATTTTAAAAGAAATCGTTGAACCAAATAAACTTATCACTGTTTCTAAGTTTTATTGTTTATACTTCCATGCAGCGCCTTCAAAACTATATTTTTGGTAAGGAAGCATACTTCAGCCTACTGCTTAACAAATTTGTTTTAGTTCGTAACTTGTTTTCTGCTGTTGACATCTCTGTACAAGGTAAAGAATTATCATTCTTTTTTTAATCTCATTTAGATATTCTAATGCAATACTCAAGAGGAAAATCTGCGCTTATATTTTGTTCAACGAGAAAAGGAGCACAAGAAGCAGCTCAGCGACTCTCTCAAATAGTCATGACTTTTGGTCAGACAAATCCATTTATTAGGAACAGAGAGCAGCAAGATCGCCTGAGGGAGGCTTCTCTGTCATGCAGTGACAAGCAAATGCAATCATATATTCTTTATGGGGGTATGCCAGAAGTCTGCACCTTGTTTTGGATACAACAATCATACTAAAAAGCAATTCAGTTCCATGCATGAAAACTAACAGTAGAAGTCTGACATTTAGAAATTGCTTCACATATAGTTGGTTATCACAATGGTGGGCTTTGCCACAAAGATCGCAATCTTGTGGAAGGCCTTTTTCTCAAGGGTGACATTCAAGTACTTTGTACCACAAATACACTAGCCCATGGAATCAACCTCCCAGCACATACAGTTGTTATTAAATCAACACAGCACTTGTATGACTACAGTTTTTCTTTGAAAAATGGAAATATGCACTTCATTGATGCATTTTTTTCCCCAAGAAATTTAATGAAATCTAACTATGTCCAGCAACAAGGAAAAGGGTCTCTATATGGAATATGACCGCTCCACAATATTGCAGGTTTGTTTCTTAACATTTCTGATAATTTTGGCTTATCTGTGTATAATATTAAAAAATGGCAATGCATACAAATTAATTTCAGCAGTATCGATTCTCCTTAATTTGAACCACTTATACACGTCATCATCATAGAAGTAAGGACTTGTCATTTGTTCCCTGCAATGCAGGATTTGTTGTGATTTTCAAGATTTTATTTAGTCACTAACTATATGGGATAGGTTAAGATGTGCATAAGATTTTAGTGAATTTATCCTGTCAAAACGACCAATAATTTCATATTTTAAATAATGAAGCGAATAACATATATCTATCTATACATGTCAACTAGTAGCTGGTTTCAGAAAGTCATTTATAATAGAGTCTTCTCAGACATATAATCGTTGCACTTGAAAAACACAAACAGATACAGCCAGAAGATATCTTTACCTTTTTCTATTTATGCAATCTCACTGGCTACCAGAAATGGTAAGGGTGGGGAAGTCAATTCTTGAAGATTTTTCAGTGTTATGTTGTCCCATTATTGGATTGCTAATATAACATTTGGGGTAAAATTTTATTGCACAGATGTGTGGAAGGGCAGGGCGACCACCATTTGATGATACAGGCTTGGTTATAATCATGACAAGGAGGGAAACGGTGAACCGAGCTACATTCGCATGCATTTTTTACTGTCCTCCTCCTCTTAATCCTTTGAGATATCAGTCCTATATAATGCTTTTTTCACTTTTACTCTCCCAAAATTCAATTTACTCTTTTTATTTCAGGTTCATTTATATGAGAATCTCTTAAATGGATGTGAAGTAGTGGAATCACAGTAAGGCAGCCTCTTTCTAAGTTGAAGAAGGATATGATGGCCATGTTGATCCTGTTATGTAAACACACGGAATTTACGGTGGTTTCTCATTATGATATTTTCTTCAAATAGATTGCTTCCATGTGTGACGGAACATTTACTTGCGGAAATAGTTCAACTGACAGTAACTGATATTACAAAAGCAATTGAGTGGTTGCAATGCTCATACTTGTATGTTAGAATGAAAAAGGTATGTAATTTAGAATGTCTTTTAGATTTATCTTGGAGTTTCTCCAATTTGGTCTGATGAAAATTTTTATCTGCAAGCAGAACCCTGAGAACTATTCAATTAAGAAAGGAATTTCTGGTGATCGTTTAGTGAAGCATGTTCAAGGTGCAATTGTTGTCCTGCAGTTGAGCTTATAGCTTTCTATTTTTATCCCTCTCTTTCTCCAAGGTTTTTGTTTTCCTCCTATTTCCCTTCATTAATTATTGAAGCTATGTTATGTTAGATATTTGTGTTAAGAAAGTTAACGAGTTATCTCAGCACCAAATGGTAGAGATTGATGAAGATGGTTTCCTCTTGAGCCCATTAGGTATGTTATCTTCAAGTATAATTTATTATCATGCTATATTTACAGAAATTAGAATCCAAACTGGTTGCTGATATTTCCTTTTCTACTGCAGATCCTGGGAGGCTAATGACAAAGTATTATTTGAGATTTGATACTATGAAACAGATAATGAGGACACCTGAAAACTGCTGTCTAGAAGATGCACTTCATGTTATTTGCTCTGCAGAAGAAATTGCTTGTGCGGATATTCTCATTAACTGTTTTAGTGTCTAATGCAAATATGTTTCTTCATTAAGTATTGATATAGTGTTGTACCCGTAAAATGAAGGGATACAGCTAAGACGCAATGAGAAGAAGCTCTTAAATGAGATCAATGCTGATAAAGATGGACGGCTTCGCTTTCATATTCTTGGAGATAGAGGGAAAAAGAAAAAACGCATTCAAACAAGAGAAGAAAAGATATTTATTTTGGCAAATGACTGCTTAACTGGTGATCCTTCAGTTCATGATCTATCTCTAATTCAGGTGTGAGATTTTAATTCCTGCATGTTGTGCTACAGACCTACAAAAGTTAAACCCCAGTTATTAAGCAAATTTGATGCTACAGGATATGAATTCTATATGCTCAAATGGATGTAGAATTGCAAAATGCATGAAAGAATATTTTATTTTCAAACATAATTACAAAGGAGCTGTGAATTCAGCTCTTCTAGCCAAATCACTTGATCAGAAACTTTGGGATGACAGTCCATACCTGTTGAAACAATTGCCTGGAATTGGGATGGTTACGGCAAAGGTAATATGTATTGATTTTTATTTTGGTGTTGTCTTAATTAATATAATAGTGTCTGGTACTTGTGGACTTTCCTTTTAGTGCATGATTTGCTTGTTGAGATGTTCATTTCAGGCACTAAATTCAATGGGAATTAAATCATTTGAGGCCCTTGCTGAAGCTGATCCAAGAAGAATAGAGATAGTAACTGGTCGAAAGTACCCATTTGGAAATCATATTAAAGATTCTCTACTGTCACTACCTCCAAAAGTTGAAATTAAGCTTGCAGAAACTGAAAGCAATAGACAAGGAAAGTTCAAGCTAGTAGTAACGTTGACTAGGATATCACAGACAACCCAGTCAGTTAAACGACATTATGCTGATATGGTGTGTTTATTGAATGATTCCCCCAAAGGAGTTCTAGAATCTAATAATTAAAATAAGCATGTGAAACTTTTTTCTCACAGATTGTTGGTTTGGAGGAGGGCAACACCATTCTTTTTCATGAAAAAATAAGGTGATGGTGACTTTTCATGATTATCAGTGTGAACCACATAAGAAAATTCTATGAAATGAGTCATTGATGCTTTTGATTCCAATGTGTTTTGGTAACCTGTGAGTACAAATAGTTTGTTCCTCGTCTAATCAGAGTTTAATGGTCGTAAAATTACTGCTGCAGGGTGGATCAATTTTCCAGGTACGTAAACTAAATCCTTGACTGTTATTCTGGACAGAAAACAAATGACGTGTGGAGTGTTCTAGAACACCCACTCACCCATAGACATATGAAGGATTTTCAGTGTAAAACTGAAAGAAAAGATTACCCTTATGAAATGAATTCTTATATAATAAGCATTCATTTTATTTATAAAAAACCTTGGAAACATTTTTACATCCAGGTTTAAAGCACAGTGTCAGTGTCATATCCTACTCACTGACCTCATATATGGTGATGATGATGCCTACTATTTGTTTTGTTGGTGATGATTTTGCATTCATCATCTTCAACCTCAAGAAAGATGGTTAAACACTCAAATATAAGTAACTACCAATAGTTAACTGCTTTCTACTACCTACCGTTTATGTTCTGAGTCCCCTACACAAACTTTAAGCTAAGATTATTGCTTATTTCATGCTCAAGCCCGTACTGTGCAACAATTCTTGTGCCTGTCACACAAGGGAATCAGACTATCAAGGCTGATTTTGTATATGAGGAGTATAGTAAGATGTGCTTAATATTTATCTGAATTGTAAGTTTTCTCCAATAATTTTATTTGAATTGTGAAATTTATAACTCGATACTTTAATATCCACATACAGTTGGCATTGATGTTCACGAAAAGCTTCACATGGTGAAAGCGGGAATTTCAGTTGTTCCTTCGAAAAGAAACAAGAAGCAGGGTTTTCTTCCTCCACCCGAGGAGGTTTACGTCATAGAAGACGACAACATCACTATAGCTGATATACCAATGAAGAAGCTATCCACTCTGAACAAGGATAAGGAGGAAGATAATTCCATGTTGGTCATCTTTCCTTGAAATGTCTGACATAAGATATTTTTTTCTTCAAATCTATATCTCTAGTATCCTTGTTGAAAGACCTAATAGCTTTTGTATAAATGACTACCTGTTGCAGTCCAAGTTTCAAACTCTTGGATGAAGAGATAGAAGAAGGTACTACTCAAGAGACAATGTTATTTTCTTTTACGATTGTCAAAAGCATTCTTCCCTTTACTTGTTCGGTGTTGAAGGTGGGCATGCTCTTGAGGTTGAAGATGATGACTGCAAAATTATCACTGAGAAAACAGTATTTGACCACATACGCGAGAAGGCCAGAAACTTTTCTCTCCTAGCTGCATTGGATAATATTCGCTGTCCACCACTGGATGTCCTTACAAGAAATCATGCTCGTGAGAAGAGACCTGCCATCAGTCACGACATACTTGTTCTGGATGATGCTGACACAGCAAAAGTCCCTCAAACAAATCAGACTAATTTTCCTGCAGATCCCAGTAGGTTAGAATGCAATGATGCCAACCTTAAACTCACTTCAAATGACCAAAACTCAGCTGGTAGCTCAAATGATATGAACCACATAGTTGAAACAGGTAGACCTTAACTAGCATGCAATTTAACAATCAGTATTTTTCTTATGTTGAGTTAGCATTGTTTCCTTTCTATTCCTGTAGGTGTTTTCCTCCCTGATTCCGAAGCAAGAACATATGCAATGCCAACTGAAGAAACAGTTTTTGACCATATATTGAGAAAATCTAACAATTTTCCACAGATTAATAAGCCTGATTGCCTGGAGTCAGTAATCTGGAAAACAGAATTATTCTCGAAGAATCATCTGAACGCTGCTCTTGGTATTGCAACAGAGAGAAATCCATCAGACATGGTCACTGATAGCATTCTCAATTCATTTATGGGAAGTGTTGAAGCGGAAAAATATGCATCCGGTGTTCAAGTTGATACTGAGGTAAACATGACAAATCAACATAGATAGAGTCATAAATTGCTGTGTCAGGCACCAGTTACATTTGACCTTTCAATTTTGTGCTAACTGATAGTGTTTTGATGTTGAAGAAAAAAAGGTTACTGGACTCCGCATACTTTGAAGAGGGTGGCAAGAAGCAGCACTGCTCTTCTGGAGAATCAAAGGAAGTGAAGTCTAGTTTAAGTGAAGCAAGACAGTCCTGTACTTTGGAAACTGCATGCCAAATGAAGGAAGCAGAGTCATATCTTGGGTTCAAAAGTGTGTTTTCATTTCTATGATATGATGACTGCTGATAGTACCGCAGTAAGGAACTTCGACTCGTCGAACTAACCTTTAGTTTTACGTAGGAAAACTATCCGAGGCACAGAAGTAAATCATATCGACCACTTTATTTTGAAATCGTATACAAAACGTTACCTTCTGCTTCAGTATCATATCTTTACTTTTACATTTTGCTTAAATATACGAGAATGTCTATGGTGTGGATGAAAAAAGAAAAATATCCATACTTATAGAACAATGTGGTTTAGGTGTATGAGTGACACCTGTGTCTGTTATTTCTGTTTTCTTTCATATTTTACAGTTAAAAACATTGCAAATTTCAGTTTTTTATTTTCTTTAATTTAGGATTAATTATACTGTTATGTTTTAATGGCACTGAGTTTTTTGTATTATATTGGGTCAAATAGAATGCATTCAGTTGGACCTATAAACCTGTCCTTTCGTAGCATCTTTGTTTATTTTTTTTTTAAATCATGGAAGACTTTATTTTGTTCGCTTTTGTCAAATTCCTAATTCTAACGTGGAAGACAAATCTTAATCCTAACCTAAGAAAGCTACGAAGGGACAGGTTTATTATAGGCCTAACTGAATGCATTCTATTTGATCCAATATAAAACAAAAACTCAAATGTCATTAAAACTTTTAAGTTTTAACAGTATAAATTAATCATACATTTATAGAGACAAAAACTGAAACTTCGTATTTTCACTGTAGGCTATGAAAAGAGAACAGACACAAGTGTCACTCAAACACCTAAACACATCATCATCTACAAGCATTTTTTGCTCGTTAGTCGTTACACGGTCCAATAAGAAGTGACTCAACAATGTCCCAATCCTCTTACATAGCCCACACCAAGATACGACTTTGGAGGATCATAATAATCAGAACCAGGTTAACGTGGTTCACCGAAAATCAAGTTGTTACTTTCTCCAAGTATCACCTCAAAACTACATGGTTACTAAAACCTAGTTTCGTAGTATCATAAATACTTAGGCAAATCCAAAATTCAGTAGAAATAGATTTTTTCAATTTTATTTTCTCAATTGATGTTGCGAAGCATACGTTTTAAATGGAACAAAAAAAAGACATGTGAGAGAAGATGCTGTATAATAAAAAAAATATTGAAAACATCACAAAGAAAAAAAAATTAAGATGATTTATTCTTATATTTAGTTAGTATTCACAATAACTTAGAGTGTGTTTGGGCATTATTTTTAAAAAATATATTTTTTTAAATGATCTTTATGTTTGTTTGGATTTCATTATTTTGATAAAAAAAAATCTTTTTTCAATGAAAAAGTTTTTTTTTATTTTTTAGTGTGTTTGACAAATTTCTAGTAGTAAAAGTAAAAACACTAAAAAATTTTTTTTTGAAAAGCTACAATTTACATTTTTTTTTAAAGATCTTTTTTCCTTAAAAAAAGATGTTTTATAATCATTGATAGACAAAAATATCCTTACTAAAATTTTGAAAAGATATCTTTTACCTTCCTTTCTTTTATTGATGAATGTACTACATTAATATTCAAATCATGCAATATTTTGAGATAAAATCTTTAATGATTTGATATAAAATATAATTATATATAAATATAAAAAAATATACTAATATCAAAATATAACAGTAAAAAATCTGAAAT
>NC_029790.2:123579293-123580289 GCF_000816755.2 Arachis ipaensis
TATTTTTTGGTATTATTCTTTTACACACTCAATAATAAGTCATCAGATTCTTTTATTTTACCCTTTCTTCTTCATATTATTATTATTATTTGCTTTTTTTTCATATTGTTTCCGTCTTCAATTTGCTTTTTTTTTAATTTTTTTACCCTTTTGTTATCTTTTTTCATATTGTTTCTGTTTTCATATTAGTTTTTTATTTTTTGGTTATTATTTCATTATTATTAATTTGTTATCATTTATGTTATTATTATTTGTTTATTTTATCATAGTACTTTATTTTTATTTAGTGTGTTATTATATTCACTGTTATTATTTACATTATAATTTGTTTCATTAACGTTATACATTATAAAATTTGATATAATTTATAATTTATATAGTATGCTTCCAAAACTAAATCTAAGAAAAAGTTCTAGTAAAGTGAATATTGAAAATGAGGATGTAACAAACTTTATACACATATTCGGAGTCCTGTTCTCTCTCTAATTTTTTTTTTTGTAGATTTTTCCATCCAATTTTATTGACATGTTTATTAGGCCTATTACCATCTCGTATCCTGTTCTCTCTCTAATTTTTTTTTGTAGATTTTTCCATCCAATTTTATTGACATATTTATTAGGTTTATTACCATCTCGTATCTCTTCCTTCCTCACAGATAATCAAAAATAGTTTAGTATTTCAATTATCTCATTTTGTTTTTACAATTTCTACTTCTCATTCATTTGTTGCATCCTCATTTTCAATATTCACTTGATTAGAACTTCTCATATTTAGTTTTGGTGCCATACTATATAAATTATAAATTATATCAAATTTTATAATGTATAACGTTAACGAAACCAAATAATAACAGTGAATATAATAACACACTAAATAAAAATAAAGTATTATGATAAAGAAAAACCAAATAATAATAACGTAAATGATAACAAATTTAACAAATTAAAATGATAAAAAAAATTAATATGAAGATGAAAACAATATGAACGCAATATA
>NC_029790.2:123580394-123588635 GCF_000816755.2 Arachis ipaensis
AAAAAGAGAGAGAGAGAACTAAAAAATAAATTGGATGCTCTTAAATTTTATTTTCAAATTTAAAAATAAGATTTAAGAGCATCCAATCTATTTTTTAGTTGTCTATGCACATATGGGGTCCTACTCTCTCTCTAATTTTTTTTTTGTAGATTTTTTCAACCAATTTTACTAAAATATTTATTAGACCTATTACCATCTCGTATTTTTTCTACACAGATAATCAAAAATATTTTAATATTTCAATCATCCTATTTTGTTTTTGTTTTTACTTCTTTTTCATTTGTTGCACCTCGTTTTTAATATTCACTTGACTATAATTTCTTCTTGGATTTAGTTTTGGAGGCATAAAGAAAGCAAATAATAATAACAACATGAACAAGAAAGGGTAAAAGATAAGAGCCTGACAACTTGTTGAATGCGTAGAATAATACCATCCAATAATATTCTTTCAACCTTTTTATATATATATATATCACAAAAACTAAATGAATATGTTATATTTTTATTTGTGAATCATTTTAGATTTTTTATTTTTTTATATTTTGATATTAGTATATTTTTTTATATTTATATATGATTATATTTTATATCAAATCATTAAAAATTTTATCTCAAAATAAATTAAATAATAATAATGTAAAGTAAATAATAATAACGTAAATGATAACAAATTAATAATAATGAAATGATAACCAAAAAATAAAAAAAAAAACTAATATAAAGATGGAAACCATATGAAAGTAATATGAAAAAAGGTAACAAAAGGGTAAAAGAAATAAAAAAAAAGCAAATTAAAGATGGAAACAATATGAAAAAAAAACAAATAATAATAACAATATGAAAAAAAAAGGTAAAATAAAAAAATCTGATGACTTATTATTGAGTGTGTAAAAGAATAATAGTGTTCTTAAGCTGCTAGTTATAAAAAATAAATGTGTCTAACTACTACCTATTTTAATATCGATAATAGATAATATAGAATATAGATGCGAATTAACAATTGTTAAAATTAAATAAAGTTCTATCACAGTATCCCTTCTCTGTTCTTTTAGCAAAGATATTAAAATAGTTAAAAAAACAGTTATAATTACTATTTTATTTTTTATTTTTTTGTCTAAATATTCAAATATGTAACTTTTCATCTTTCAACTATGAAAAGGACCTGGAGATATGAAAAGTAATAGTTCCACAAATTAAAGTACCATCCCAACATTCAAAAGAACATGTTCCTTAATTAGCTGCCTGTCAAAAGATACATGTGCAACTCAAAAATAAATAGACCGTAGTAGATATGTTTCTTAGATATTAAACATTATGCGTATATCAAACCTCTAAAAATAAATATCAGTAAATTTACCTTATATCAAAAAATAAAACAAAAATAGTATATTATGTTATGATAAATATTGGATGTTGTTATCGATCCCGGACTGGGAGGAATAGTAAATCGAAAAACTACAAGTAAATGGTCAAATTAGTTCCTAAAAGATTATTTTTTTTTTTAATTTGTTTTTTGAAGAAGTTTTTTAATTAAATTCGTCTTTTAAAGATTTTAAATTAGTCATGTTAGTCCTTTCGTTAATTTTTTTGTCGATGGTGTCAAAATTTGCTAATATAGCACGTTAACTAATACTCTAACACACACCTATGAATCTTAATTGACTATTTACATAATAAGTTTATGAAATTATATCATATCAAACCTAATTGAAGAGAAAATTTGAGCTATTGGAATTCCTCAATTTGGGATTGATTTGACTTAATTTTATAAACTAATTATGTTAATAGTCAATTAAAACTACTAAGTGTGTGTTTTGATGTTACTTAACATACAATATCAACAAAATTTGAAGCCGTTAGCAATGGAAGTGACGGAAGAACTAACATGACTAATTTAAAATATTTAAAGGACGAATTTGATTAAAAAAATCTTTTAGGGACTAATTTAAAGAATGGGTGATCTTTCATGGACTAATTTGACTATTTACTCTATTATTAGTATATATCTTTATCTTTATGACTTTATATATGATTATATTTTATATCAAATCATTAAAGATTTTATCTCATTCCATATATCTTATTTCTCTCTGAAATCATTAAATACCAATTTTGATTTTCTCTAAACCATGAGCAACAAATCAGATTCTCAAAACCCTCATATAATTGATAGTGATCAGGAGGATGATTTGATCGTTTTAGCTTATGAAGATGTTTCTGAAGGAATTCAAGCATGTACACGGAGCCTGTCCGGAAGAATTTTCTCAGATCGGATCTTTTTCGTAGGTACCATGGAAGGAGCTCTCTATGCAATATGGAATAAATCAGAAGGATTCAGAGTAGTCAAAAAATTCAGGAACTTGTTCTAATTTTTCTTTGAGAATGACTCTTATGTGACTCGAATTGAAAGGGGTTCACCTTGGTTATTCAAGAGTTTTGTTATTCATGTTCGCAGATGGAAGCAGTCAATAAACATGGAGGATAATCACATCTCTTCTTTTCCTGTATGGACACAATTTTGGGGATTGCCTGAACAATACAAAATGCTTGAGGTTGGTCGAAAATTAGGTGGGAGATTTGGTCAAATTGAAGATGCTACTCTATTTGAAGTTAGAGGCAAAGATACACGCATAGTGAAGGCTAAAGTGGAACTGAACGGTGATAAAAGAATGAGAGATACACTGAAATTGCTTGATCCTAATCAAAAAATGCTGAAAATTGGAGTACGCTATGAATGTATAGGTGTGTTCTGTACTTATTGTGCGAAATTGGGGCATGAATCTAAGAACTGCCAATTTTTTATTGATGATTCTGCCCAAAACAATATCAAGGAAGATAGAGTTGGTGAATGGCTTAAGGCAGATCAAGTCGGTAGGCATTTAACTGAAAAGAAAGCTTCCTTCAATCCTAACCAACCTCGGGATGGTTTTATTCCAACTCAACTGAAGAAAAAATTTCCACCTGCTTGGCTTTTTGATAGTTTCTCAAAAATGAGTGTGCAAGATGATAAAAAAAATAGAATAATGAAAAAATTGCTGCCAATTCGGGTTCTAGAGCAGAAAATGAGGGTGAATCAGAAAACACAGGTACGGCTACTGATACTAATTCTTCTTCTAATGCTTTATTGAAGATATCATATCCCATGATTAATGTCCAACACAATAACAACGTCATATCCAAGCTTAAAAAGGAGAACAAAAAGACAAACCTGAAACAACTTGCCAGAAAGTCTGTGATAGATTTCAAAACGGAGGAGTGGAGGTAATGGTACTGAAGATATTTCATAGAAAATTTGTCTCAATGATATTGTCTCTGATGCTATGACGGTGGAGGGTGCCAGCCTTCAAGTGGCACCCAAAGAAATATGAAACTGCTCTCGTGAAATTGTCGGGGTTTGGGGAGACCCCTGACAATCCACAATCTTAAAGGGATTTGTAAATCCTACTCCCCCGAGATTGGTTTTATCTGTGAAACAAAAAATTAATCTCGACAAGTTGAAGGAAAAGTAAGATCTTGTGGTTTCAAGGAATGGTTTATTGTGGATCCGGATGGATTATCAGGGGATTTGGCAATGGCATGGAGGGATGGTCGCACTGTTCAGATTTTACATACAGCATGGTAGATTTTTCATTGCGGCATCAGTTCTGACAGCTGGTTCTAATTATCCCTATGGTGTTCTAGGTGTTTATCTCAATTCAAATGATCAACATAGAATGGCTCAATTTGTTGAATTAACTTCAGTCACCCAACAGTTCGATGGTAAGGTTGTGTTAATGAGTGATTTTAATGCTATTTCTAAACAATTAGAGAAAGAAGGTGGGGGTGCTAAATCTCCTTCTTCTATTGAAACCTTTAATAGTTTTATTGATGATAATTCCCTAATTGATATTGGTATGGTCGGAAGACCATTCACTTGGTCGAATAAACGGAGGGCTGATGAGTTGATACAGGAAAGACTGGACCGATTCCTGGTAGGAGTTGATTGGCAGCAACTCTATCCCAATGCAACGGTTCTTAGACTGTCAGAATCAGGCTCGGATCACTCCTCTCTTCTCTTAGACTCTAATCCAAGAACTGAGAGATCTAAACGTCGATTCAAATTCCAAGAAAGATGGTGTTTCAATGATGAAATAAGGCAGATTGTTAGAGAGGTTTGGCACGAACAGATTGATGGTTCAGCCATATATATCCTAGCTCAAAAAATAAAGCGTTGTCGGCATAAGATTGTCAGATGTCAACAAGAACACAAATCTAATTCGAAGGTGGAGATTGATTTACTACAATCTGAATTATAGGAACTTCGTTTAGAAGGAATTCATGGAGGCGACACCATTTCAGAAATAGAGGACAAACTTGAAAAAAGCATTACAAAACGAGGAATCTTATTGGAAAGATAAGTCTAGAGTCAAATGGCTCAAATCTGGTGATCAGAATACAGCTTTCTTCCATCAGAAATTTAGAAATCAAACCTGAAGGAATAGAATTTGGCAACTAACTGGCAGTGATGGTGAAGTGGCTACTTCAAATGCTGGTATTGCTTCTGTGGCTGAATCTTATTTCAAGGACATCTTTTCCTCCACTTGTCATGAGAACCCTGAACCTCTGTTTACTGATTTTGAACCTAAGGTTACAGCTCACATGAACCGTAGGCTTCAAAGACCAGTGACTATAGAGGAAGTGAAATGTGCAACATTTAGCATTCATTCTCAAAGTGCTCCAGGAGATGATGGTATGACAACAAAATTTTTTCAAAGCTTCTGGAACATACTTAGTGGTGATGTATTTCGAGCAGTTAAGAGCTTCTTTTCAGGGGACAGAATTTTGAAGGGTTTTAACCAGACTCAGATCTGTCTTATTCCCAAGATTTCTGATGCTAAAGATATGACTCAGGTAAGACCAATAAGCCTATCTTCAGTCTTTTACAAGATTATCTCCAAAGTATTTGTACATAGACTTCAGGGTATGATGAATAGACTAATTAGCCCTACGCAGAGTGCTTTTATTAAAGGCAGATTAATCTCTGATAATATCCTAATTGCTCACGAGTGTATGCATTACTTGAAGAACAAAAAAAGGGGACTCAAAAATGAAATGGCGCTAAAATTAGATATGAGTAAGGCATATGATAGGGTGGAATGGCATTTTCTTTGGTTTATATTGGAGAAGTTTGGTTTTGACTCCCAGTAGATCATGTGGATTCGAGAATTAGTGACAACTGTTTCTTATTCTGTTATTGTGGAAGGACAACCTTATGGTTTCTTCAAACCAAATAGAGGTATTCGACAAGGAGATCCTCTATCCCCTATCTTTTTCTTTTCTGTGCAGAAGGTCTCTCCTTCTTGCTACACAAGACAGAACAAAACAGACTAATTCAGAGTCTTCAGATACATAGGCGATGTCCCAAGGTCAACCACCTCCTATTTGCTGATAATTCTATCTTATTCTGTAAGGCTAATCCTGAAGCATGTTCAAATATCCTGCATTTATTGAATTCTTATGAAAGCATCAGTGGCCAGAGGGTAAATCTTAATAAATATGCTGTATTCTTTAGCCACAACACTCCCTCCACTACTCGTACACTACTGGCTAACTCTATGAATATTAATCATATTGGGACTCAGGATAAATACCTTGGTTTTCCTTCTACAGTCTCTAAATAAAAAAAGGCTTCTTTTAGTATGATCAAAGAAAATGTTCAGAAAAGAATCCAGGGGTGGAAGTGTAATCTTCTTTCGTCAGGTGGTAGACACGTATTGCATAAGGCAGTGGGAAAAGCTATTCCTATTTATACATTGTCTTGCTTCAAGTTGCTTGATGGTTTAATTTCGGAAATTCACTCTCTACTTTCTCAGTTCTGGTGGGGACAAAAAGGTTCTGAAAGGCGGATGGCTTGGATTAGCTGGGACACTATGACTCGCCCACGAAAAGAAGGAGGCCTTGGATTTAAAGATCTCAGAATCCAAAATCTGGCACTTTTAGGCAAATAGTTTTGGCGACTTGTAACACAGCCTACTTCCTTATTATCCAAAATCTTAAGAGGTAAATACTTTAGCAATGGTAATGCTATAACAGCAGAAATTGGAGTCTTACCTTCTTGGGGATGGAGGAGCATACTGGAAGGTCAAAATATTGTTGAAAAAGGTCTTAATTGGGCTGTGGGTACTGGTGAGAATATCCAAACTTTTGAGGATCCTTGGCTGCCTCCTCCGTATCCTTTAATGATTTCTGACATGCCAAATAGACAGGCTATTTCTGAGTTAGTTCCAAGAGTTAAAGATCTAATTACTGAAGATAGAAATTGGAATCAGAATCTCATTCAAGAATTATTTTCCCAAGACGTTGCAAACAGGATTTTGTCAGTTAAAATTCAGTAGACTAGGGACAAATTGCAATGGGATTTGAACAAATCCAAACAATATGATACAACTTCAGGTTACAGAATTGGCTATTTATTTTACCATCCGCCTCTGGAGCTTTGCCCTAATTATATGCAGCAGAAAAAGTCGTGGATTGATCTATGGAAGTTGAACTTGCCTCACAAAATTAAGCTATTTATCTGGAAAGCTCTCCATGACCGACTTCCGGTGCTTGCTCAGATTCATCACCGCATCCTATCTACATCACCAATATGCCCCTGCTATCATGAAGCAACGGAAATAGTCACTCATTGTTTGATCGATTGCTCTAGAATTAAAGACGTATGGTCTCAGAGTTATTTTCGTGACTGTCTTCCCCCTCAGAGTCCTAATGACTTTTGGACATGGTGGACTGCATCAACAGAGATACTTAACCCGTTGAAAAATGCTTACCGTAATCCTCAATTGCTTGCCATCATTTGCTGGAACTGCTGGAAAGCTCGCAACCAGTTGATTTTTGAAGGTTCTACTTCTATGCCGTTTGCCATTCTAATAAGCTCTGTCAAGTTGCTCCGTGAAATCCAAAGAACTCCCAGTTTAGGTCGTCATCTCCATGAGGCAAGCTCTTAGTTGCATTCAATTTGAATTATCATTCTTTCTTCTTTAAGATTTTTCTTCGTTTTTCGACCACGCACTGTTGGATGAATACCTTCAGTGTAGTGTTTTTGGAAAATCCCCACCTTTTATTATGCTGTCCTGCTTTTGAACATCTTTATATTTCATTTTTCAATAATTAATGAAATATAACCTACTATCTTTGGGGAAAAAAAAAAAAGATAAAAAATGTCTTTTCAAAATTTTAGTACAGATATTTTTGTCTATCAATGATTACAAAATATTTTTTTTTAAAATAATCTTTTAAAAAAAATAAAAATTATAGTTTCTCAAAAAATATATTTTTTTAATTTTTTTAGTATTCTTACTTTTACTATTAAAAATTTGTTAAACATATTTAAAAAATAAAAAAATTATTTTTTTCATTAAAAAAACTTTTTTTTAATTAAAATAATAACACCCAAATATACACTTAATCTTTCTCCTTTCATAGTTTATGTACTTTTTTAATTTGATATTGTAATTTCTTGTAGGTACTTCCTCCTGTCAAGGACACCAAAGCTTAACGCCTGAGTCCCAACCCAAACAAATAATGTTTATGCATTAACGCTTATGACATTTCTATTTTTCTATTAGGATGTTTGCACTTTCTCTCTCAACAATTTAATCAACATATAAAGAAGAAAAAAAACGAATCACTAGGAGACTAAGACAATATTAATCTATCATTTTCCAAATAAATAGATTTTATTTGACGGAAATTGTTGGTGAAGCAAGTAGCTAAGCGTTGCTATTGTCATAATGTGAGCAGGACCACAAAAGCTCATTCACGTGAACCTCACATGACACCCCAAGTAATGGCTGGGGCCCACTGAAGCCTAAACCTGTGCCAATCTACATTACTGGCTTGTGCAGTTAACAAGTGCATCATGTACAATTTTTCATCACATTGTAGCTGCCATAAAAAATTTTCTAAATATGAAAATTCAAAATTGGTTAGCATCAACATCAATTTGAATTTCTCCTAACAGGGCCTACACAACATCAATGTTCTTTTAATCCTCTACAGAGGCATATTAATGATTTAATGGTTCTCAACTGTGTTATCCAATGCCAAAAGTGCACATAGATTAAGACAGAGGTGTGGCTTTTGAGGTGGTTACATCACACTTGTGATAAATTTTTAGTGGAGATACCTAAAAAATATATGAACTAGTAATTTTTTTAATTAAAGATAGAGAAATTTAAACCTACAATTTCTTAGTTAAAT
>NC_029790.2:123589557-123593501 GCF_000816755.2 Arachis ipaensis
TTAACACCTAATTAGAATTAAACTCATTTAAAATATAATAATTTTATACATATATTTAATTATATATTATCACATTAGCAAAAATAATATTTTTGAAATGTATTAATTGAAAAGTTATCTAGATGAAAATAAAAAGTTTTACCTTATAAGTTCATCGAAATTAAACTTTAAAAATGTAAAAAATATATGTTATTCTATGATCTATCCAACAAGTATGAGCTATGTGCCATGAGAATTACACATATGTCCTTTCTTTTCTGGTTACTAAAAATTCCTAGTGAAGAATCAATAGTCCATTCAGATTCTGGCAATATTGTAAACAAAATTCAAATATGCTATATTACTTAAATTTCTATGGTTAGTGATCAGTGAACTACTTTTTCAACTTTAGTCACGGTTCTCAGAAATAATTTACTTCCTAACTAATTATAACGAGCTCCCGAAACATTGGATTATATGGGAAATCAAGCTTGGACAATTGGTTCTTCAATTCTTGATGATGGCCTATCTGAACTGCGCGAACTCGATGACTCTGAGAAGCTGTTGGAAACTCCGATCTTCTTCAATGCATTTGACACAAAGCTGTTTGTGCTGTAAGATCTAATTGAGCTATCTGAGTCAGGCACACCCGTGTTCATAAAAGGTGGTTGAGTTGGTGTAGGAAAATCCAAATTCGAATTAGTTAACAAGTTCACAACTTGAGTCATGGATGGCCTTAAGGAAGCAGAAGCTTGTGTGCACAGCAATCCAATGTGAAGCACTCTTAAAGCTTCATTTGAAGGATATTCATTAATTCTCAAAGAAGAATCAACAGCTTCAGCCAGTGTGTTTGATCTGTACAGTTTCCAAACCTGTTGCAAAAAGGGAAATTTTCCACATTGGTAAATCAAACATCATATATATTGCATGCATAGACTCAAAGCACAAGCGCACGTGCACGCGCACACACACAAATTAACAAGGCTTGTTTCAAGTCTTACTGTCTGCAAAAGGGAACCAGAGTCCTCTCTGAAGACATTATTCCTCCTGCCACATACAATCTCAAGAACAAGTACTCCAAAACTGTAGACATCGGCTTTATCGGTAAGTTGTCCTCGAATTAGGTACTCAGGAGCCATGTAACCTCTGTTCCAAAACCGAAAAATAAATTGTTAATAGTAAAAGGGCATCTAGAATTTCCATCGACAGCATAGGGTTGATCAGATCCTAGTGTTAGCCGATGGCAATGCAGGAGATTAGTACAATTTTTATTGAGTGCAGATTTTGAGTTCTTTTGTGGACATTGATTTTATCTTCTTAGTTTGTCATAATACTCCACTATTTTGTTGAGCTCCTTCTTTCAAAAAAAATTGAAAGAACTAAATCAAGGCTAATTTCCAGTTTTTTCAACCAAAATATTTTAGTAATCACAAATTCACAATAGTGGATTGGATGCCACACCTTGACTCAAAATCTAAAGAAAGACAATGATTTTATGAGTCCTATATATTCTATGTTTTTCATCCAACGGTCTACAATATAAAAAATGCTGAATAAACCGGGGACTTACAGTGTTCCAGCAATTCCAGTGCTCAAATGTGTCTTATCAGCACCAAAACAGCGAGCAAGACCAAAATCCGCAATCTTAGGTGTAAGATTCTCATCCAGAAGAATGTTGCTGCTTTTGATGTCTCGATGAATGATTCTTATTTTGGAGCCTCCATGAAGATATGCAAGCCCTTCTGCTGTTCCAAGAATGATATTAAACCTCTGCTTCCAGTTTAGGTTCTGAGTTTTGTTCTTTTCTGCAAGGCGCACATAATAGCTTCGTGAGTTTTTGTAATTAAAGAATTACTTTGTTTTCTTTTACCTGTCCTGGTCACTTTTTGATACATTTTCAGATTAATATTTCTATGCATATACATTTATTTAAGAAAGAGAACTTACCAAAGATAAATTGATCTAAACTCTTGTTGGGAAGGAACTCATAAACAAGGAGGCTCTCAGGGCCTTCAATGCTGCAACCCAATAGTTTGACAAGGTTCTTGTGTTCAATTCCACTAATTAAGTTTACTTCATTGAAGAACTCATCCACCCATTGCCTGTTATTGAAGACCAACCTCTTAACAGCAACAACTTTCCCATTTGGGAGAACACCTTTGAATACCGAACCAGCTCCGCCTTGGCCTACTTTTCTTGAAGGGTTGAAATAATCCGTGGCTTTCTCAAGAGTTTCATATTTGTAATTCAAGCTAGACTCCCTTATGGAAGAGCAAATCTGACCACGATTATTGTTTTCTTCGCGATGCAGAAGAAAAGAAACACGTCATTGGAAAGTTAATACACACAACATTGGTGTACAAGTACAACGTCAAAAACTAATTTCATAGTTAGAATGTATGTTCACCTTTTTTAATCTTTGAGAACTTGGTGAAGGCCGCATAAGAGGCTGAAATAGAAAGCATTATAACTGCAGCTACTGCTAACACTGCTGCTATTATTACTCCTCTCCTAAGAGGCCCTGAAAAAGAACCCACATCAATAAGAACACAATTTTTGTTAGCCAACCCAAGTTGGTCAAGTGTTAAGAGGAATCCATTAGTCAACCACAAACCTTTAAATAGAGTTTAGATCCGTAACAAATTAATATCAATTATGATCATGAAAATTTAGAAAAGTTGCTTACTGCTTCCAGCTTCAACTACACGCTGCTCATTGTAGAACTTCACCGTTGAATACCTCAAATAACAGCCAGCATTTAAGGCTCTCCCTTCTTTTTTAGGCAAGCAACCTCTGACTTGCTTCCCAGCTTTCCTCAAGCAGTTTCTGCAACCATCATTCCCTACGGTTTTCCAGCACTGCGCCAAAGCGTAAACTCCATCAATCTCTCCCACGGCAAAACCGCCACCTTTAGTGACGGCCTTCAGAACAACACTGTCAACTACCCTCCCAACACTCCTCTGATGAGCCACCCCCTCCACATTCCCTCCGGTGCAGTTGACGGTGTCCCTGACGGGGTCGGTCTCCTCGGAGTAGAAGCGGTAACGGTCGTAACGGAGGAAGCAGCCGTCGAGGTAGATGCGGGCGGAGAGGGAGGGGAGGCAGCGGGGGAGGGTGGTCCGGCTGGCGGCGTAGCAGAGGAGGCAGTCTGTGTGGGAGAGGTCGTTGAAGCACTGCGCGAGGCCGTAGACGGTGCCACCGCCGCCGTCGACGGAATGTGTACCCCAGTTATGAGCGGTTACTTGCTGAGAGAGGAACTCCATTTCTTTGATGAAGCTTGGGATGTAGTTGGAGTAGAGTGGGGCCTTCGTTGTGCCGCAGCTGAGTCCTGCTTCTGAGATTCTTGGATCGGAGAGTGTGAGATGGCAACGACATGAGAGGCTGAAAAAAAATATTGCGAAGATTACGCATGATGATGGTGACGAAGATGAGATTTTCTTCTTCTTATGACTCATTTCTTTTCTGACTTGTTATGCTATATCTGACTGATGTTTTTTGGCCAAGATTTTTCAGATGATAATTTTGGTGAACCCTGTGTGTGTCGTTTTTCTCAGTGTGTGTAAGAGGATGTTGAAGTTGAAGAGAAGGGGAACAAAGTGAGTGACAGAAGGCAAGTTCGAGATTTCTTTTTCTTGTTGGTGCTTTATGAGTGTCTTCTCCCATATTTGTGGACTACAGGGATATGACGGTGTGTGTGTTTAGTGCGTGCTACTGCTAACACTGCTAATTTTTATACTCTAGAGTCTACCCACTTGTGAAACATGGAAATTGTAAATACAAGTCCCATCATTAATTTGTCAATTTGTCTCGGTCGTTCAGGTAAATGAATTCTATGGTGTTTTTTATGATTTTTAAATTGTCTAATTTATCTTTTAAAATAAAAAATAAAATATTTAAAATAAAAGATAAATTATTTAAAATTTATTAAATATTATTTATTTATATTTTTTATTAATTTAGATATA
>NC_029790.2:123593724-123597955 GCF_000816755.2 Arachis ipaensis
TTTATTACTATTATCTCTTAATTGATAATGAATTTAATATCATTAATAAGTTATTTTTAAGAAAAATTATCATATTATTAATTAAACACCACAAGAAAATCAACGTATATTGTTAAATTTATTAGATCTGTCAGTATAAATTTTGTCAAATTTTTTGTCTGTCACTAATTACTGACAAATTTATCTGCAGATATAAATTTTTAATTGGTGAAATTTTAGAGTTTGTTACCGTTCAATTTTTTTTAGTAAATCCGATGGTAATATATTATTTATTATTAATAATTAAATTAACAGTTACCGGCTTTAAATATTTAAATTTAATAATTTTTAAACTAACAAAATTCAAATTTTTACAATTTTTATAATAATTTGTCTATAGTTTTTAGTTAAAAATTCACAAACAAGTTCAAATATCAAAGTTTGTTATTAAAATTATAAAAATAAGAAAATTCAATTAAGTAGGAATATTAGTTTTGAAATGCACCAAACCTTCAACTACAAAAATTGAACAAAATTAAACCATAAATAAAAAAAGCAATATTAATAAGCACTAGAGATTAGGCTATACTAATGCTACTATATTACATCAAGAATCAACTATACCAAATTATTTATGATACTTACAAATTATAAGACTATCTAAAAATTAAATTCTCAAGAATTACTAGCACAATATTTTAGCATTAAAAATTGACAAAATAAAAAGGCACTCATTGTAGGCTTGTAGCTATATAGCATCTCTCATCTCTTCTCAATTTCATTGCAATAGCATCATACGATTCCAAATCAATGAAGCTGTTAAACTGCAAATTTATAATGAACCAAGAATAAATGATTTACTTAATATTTAAAAACACAGATTTAGGCAGCTAATAATCTAAGATTTGAATTTATAACCCTCTAGTTTAGGTCATAATGTTGCATATCAGTGCATCAAATGAATTTCATCGAGCAGGTTGTGTGTTAGTAAAATAAAAATAAATTTTAAAACAGAAAAATTTAAAACTTTTAACAAAACAATCCACCACATAATTTAAAGCTTTCAACAAAACAATCCATCATATAATAAAAAATTAAAATCACAAGCAACATTATCACTTTTAAATTATTTAATAAGCAAATAGTTAATAAAAATAATAAAAAAATTATCCTGTTTAAACAGCTCAACAATATCATTAATATTAAGATGATGAGCTATCCAAAAAAATACAGCACACAAAAAACATACTTAAAATAATTTTATATCAACGAATAAGAACACTAAAATAAAATTTATTATTGATAATAATAAAAAAAATACAAACACACATTAATAAAACAGAACCAAGTAAAGAAAGTAATTGAATTATACACCTTTACATTCTAGAAAGTCAATTTCGCATGGCACCTCCAACCCCACTAATTAACAAGAGTAATCCAAACAAAAATTAAGTGACTAATTAAAATCCAGAGTTTAAAACGAAATTTAAAAGTACAGTTAGGGTTCAAAACTAAAAGGGGTGAGGGTTTCAAGTTATTAGACTAATCAAACAAAACAAGTTATATGTAGACAATAAATCATCAATTTTCAGTGTAAACAAACTAACACAATTAAGATACTACAATCAATATTTTTATTAAAACTACTAAAGTCTCTACAGAAAATATAAATATAAAAAATCAAAAAATCAAAACAATTAGATAATTATGAGTGAACAGTTCAACCAAAGTCCCATCCAAGTAAACGAATGATACTGATTTTTCAGGGATAAAAACGGGAGGTAGAGAAGTGTAGGGTTAGAGTTTAACAAATATTAACAATATCAAAAAAATAGAAAAAGAAAGGGAAGAAGACATACTTGGATGAAAGAGAAAGTGTAGCATCGCATCTGACAGAAGCAAGCGGCAGCGGTGGCGAATGATAGAGGCAACAACTCGCAAGGGAGAAATAAGCTCCTCCATGCAGAAATAAGCTCCAGCAGGATGCTCCTTGACGGTGAAACGATAGTGAATGTTGGCGATGGAGGGCCGACGACAAGAGAGAAAGAGAAAGGGGAGAGAAGTGAGGTTGATGATGTTACAAAAATAGAGGGAAAAGGTTTGTAAATTCGAATTTAGGATCAATTTTACCGATAGATTTCTTGTTGGAAAAATCTGCTAATAACGCACAACCTGTGACCAAAAGAGCGCGTTTCATTTAATTACCTTACCGTTGAATTTTTCGTCCCTAAATCCGAAGATAATGATCATGCCAATTTTTTTTTCAATTTCGCTGGCGAATTTACTGTCGGAAAATCGAATCCGATAGTAATTTTTTTACTCGACGAATTTATTGTCAAATTTTTCGGTAAACCTGTCGCTAATTTTCGATACTAAAATCGACAGTAAATCTGATGATATTCAACATTTTTTTATAGTAAAAATATTATTCTATTCTTATATTTTATATTTTATCAAAAGATTCTACTTAAACTACTTTAATATATACCCACTATAGATTGATAGAGTTATATTTTATTATACAATAAAATTTACTATGATACAAATTTTTGTTTCAAAAATAAAAAATACTGCTTAAGCAAATATTTCAATATATATAAGGTATAAATTGACACTACAACAATTCCTTAAGATAGCGACGGTTTTTTTGTGGCGGTTTTGTAAATGCGCCGCGAAAAGACAAACTGCGACACATATAGCGGCGGTTAAAGGTTGGGGCTGCAATCAGGCCGACATTTAGCGGCGCCGCTATATTGCCGGTCCGGTTAGCATTTCGTGGCGTCTTTTCGAAAACCGCCGCGATATGTCCGCCGGTGACTTCTTGTTAGGCATTTTGCGGCGGTTACATTTAAACCGCCGCAAAATGTGTATTACCACATATTTCATTGTTCTCTTTAATAATAACCATCTAGGTATAATCTATTTAAGTAACGATTACTATCTGAAGATACTTATGTTTAAATCATTATTACTTAAACTCGTAACACTTTCTCTACATTTGTTTTACGTTAAAAATATGCACAAGTTACTTGTAAATTATATATGTTAACTCATGTGAACAAATTTACCAATAAGATTTTCTTGATGACGTTATTAGCATTTAAAAACTGCATTCAATCATGGATGTAAAAGAAGAAAATAAAATCAAACTCTAATATTTATGAAGTTAAAACAAAATTTTAGAGAGCATAAATCAAAGTTACTCCTCTTTGAAGTTATGCATTACTAAACCTAAATCAAGAATAAACACGTACAACTGCGACCCAAATCATTAAACTAAGGAAATCAGCGTAACTGTTATATTAAAAGATCAAAATTTCTCTCCAACATCGTATTGACCCGGCGAAAAATATTCTATTATGAATCTATGGGCTTCACGTTTCAGAGGATCTGATATTTCATCTCCATACCATGGCATTTTATTCAGATCAAAGCATCTTTTCTTAACATGTATATCATCTTGTTTATCTTGTTGGTCTTCTAAAGTTTCTTCTTCTTCATCCGGAACCTTATTCAGATCAAACTGCATGGATCTATCGATTGCGACAGAAGATACATCATCTAAAATGTCTTCTGAATCAGACTCTTCTCCATCTAGACTGTCAGGAACTATTTCTCCGGAATATTCAGGTAAGACTGAAAATATCAACATGCACATAATAGAATGAGTATACATAGAAGAAATTGAGAACTCTGGAGTCATTAAATACTAACTTAGAAAAAAAAACCAAACTACAAGATGCTAAGACAATTTTAAAACTAAACGCAATATTTTCGACAATTACCATCACCCTTGTTAGTAGTTTGGGCAATTTTCTTAAACAGAAGCTCTATAGCAATTGTTGTGCTTGCAGAGGATGACGAAAAGTCCTCATTTTTCATCGATCATGTTCCACCGTCATGTTATGTTCACTATTATTTTCAAAATGTAACACTAGTGAAATTATATTGCTTAATACATAGCAAGATTATGAAAAATGCAACCCTAAGAAAAACAACAACTGTAGAAGGAATAAATATTTAACGTAAACTAACTTTTTTGTATTAAAATCGTTGAAAGAACCAAAAAGTCTGCTTTTACTCATGAGAATTCACAATAACATAAATATTTAACTGCAAAAAAAAAAAAAACAACACAAGTATAAAGTAACCAAAGAAAATAACGTACAACGCTGAGATTATTTAACTTAGTTTATGACAGAAATATCATTTTTAAATTACATTAAAATGCTTCATACAATGCATTACGCGA
>NC_029790.2:123597970-123605374 GCF_000816755.2 Arachis ipaensis
ATGTCATACAAATCCCTTGGTTTCACATGAACCACAACACTCCATTCTTTAGCTACTTCATCATCCATATAGTATACAAGCTGAGCCTCTAATGCCAATATGTACGGTTCATCTTCTTCACGATTACCAGTGTGTATTGGACGAGAGAAATTAACGCTGGTAAGCCCCAAATGGTCTTGTTTGATGCTTCTACTAGTAGTGGTATCAGCCCAAACACATTTGAACAATACCACTATGAAGGAACAACTATAATTTAATTCAATTATGTCTACAATTTTTCCGTAATACGGAACACCACCAACAGCCACTCTATTATCACGCATGCTTGCATAACTTCTTGTATTAGATGATACATATACTCCACTATTTTGTGTTTTCATCCCATTTTTCTTTGAGATAGTTCTAAACTTGTACCCGTTAACATTGTACGCCTCAAAACGTCTGGCCTGAATCATGGGATCGCATGCAAGCAACTGCAGGTCTTTCGATTGAAGCTTACTTTCCATAAGAACCTGGAACCACATAACATTCTTGCTTTATATTAAAATCGGTTTTCATATAGTACTAATTCCAGGATAAAAAAACATTGGTCAGGTTAATATTTTGTCAACCTTATGCTTAAACTACTGAAAAAATTCTGCATGGACGACACTATCTATCTTAGCTCGTGACCTTGTCTAATGACGCAAGCTTCGCTTTGTGTTTTCCCTAAATGTACTTTATTGGAGAGAAGAAAATTAGTCTAACTAGTCACTAGGAGAAAATAGTTATATTGGTGTTTTAGAAATACATGCGTATACTTACTCAAGGAACGGAACCACGGCATCACAGTTGACTAGCACATGACGATGAGCTTGATGTTTTTCCATTGGACTGAGTTCGAAATGCGATACAGCCCCTAATGCCTTTCCAATAGCTGGGAACATACTTTCCCCTGAATTATGAAGAACGTCAACAGGCTCATCATCAACTCGCCCTGGTCGGTTGATTCTAGTCTCAATATTATCCAAATACCTAGAACAGAAAGTCAGGATTTCCTCAGATAAATAGCCTTCTGCAATTGAGCCTTCCGGTTGTGCCCTATTACGAACATATTGCTTCAGACGTCCTAAATACCTTTTATATAAATACAATGAAACGCTTAGTATATACATAATTAATTGAACTAAATGTACTAAAGGGATTTATCAAATAGCTAACCTTTCTATTGGATACATCCACCTATAATGTACTGGTCCA
Source organism: Arachis ipaensis (assembly GCF_000816755.2). Taxonomy (NCBI): domain Eukaryota; kingdom Viridiplantae; phylum Streptophyta; class Magnoliopsida; order Fabales; family Fabaceae; genus Arachis; species Arachis ipaensis. The sequence continues at coordinate 123,599,210 of NC_029790.2, forward strand.
CCAAGAGTAACCTCATCAACGAGATGCACGGTGAGGTGAACCATGACGGTGAAGAAGGATGGAGGAAAAATCATTTCCATCTGACACAAGGTTTGCACAACATGATTCTGAAGCTCAGCAAGCTGCATAGGGTTTATGGCTTTCCCACAAAGTTCCCGGAAAAATGACGACAAATTCGCAATCACATTGGACACCGGACTCGGAAGTGCATTCTTCACTAAAATTGGGAGTAATTGTTCCATCAGAATATGACAGTCATGACTTTTCAACCCAGATAACTTGTGTTGTCGCAAATCAACACAACGAGCAACATTGCTAGAGTAACCATCTGGAAAAACCATATTCTGCAAAGTCTTCAGGAATACATCCCTCTGTGAATTCGACATTGCAAATATTGCAGAAGGATATTTACCACCTTCTCCCGGCCATAATTCAGGCCTTATACCCATGCATTGTAAATCTCTGCGAGCTTTAAGATTGTCTTTAGATTTGCCACTATCGTTTAAGATAGTGAAGACTACATTGTCACACGTTTTTTTTCTATATGCATCACATCGAGGTTATGACGCAACATCTGATCCTCCCAGTACGGGAGGTCAAAGAAAACACTCTTCTTCTTCCAATGCGAGTCATCTTCATCCACATCCTGGCCATTGCGTCTTTTTTTAGATGTCACACTTGAACTCTTCCCAAATGAAACGTGCACATTTGACTGTTGTAAAAAATGATTGGAAAAAGTTCATTGACTATCGCCTGAATGAAGAAACGCAGGTAAGCCTTCGTATATTTTATTATTTTCACATAAAAAAACGTGTATACATAGTAATTCCCTTACAGTTGATATTCATCATATCTTTCTCATCTGCATTTGTTTTGTTATTTGTTCATAGAAAAAGTGTAAACAGAACACTTTAAATCAGAGCAAGCAACTTTACACACATACTGGGGGCTCCAAAACCTTTGCAAGAAAAAAAGACGAAGTGGTAATAAGTTATCATTTGCATTAAGATTTTGATTAAGCTTCTTGAAAAATGTTGTTGTTTACTAAATTGTGTCAATATCAACGATATAGGAGAGAGAGCAAGGAAGGCCCATTGGTAGAGGAGAGTTGTTTATTATGACTCATAAGAAAAGAGATGGCTCGTATATCCACCCCGATGCACGTGTTGTTAGTGTAAGTCATGTTTGAAAATTTGAAGCAATATATAGCTTACTGTATATATCGTGCTACTGTTAACTTCTTCCTTTCCAATGTTGTATATTTGTAGGAAGCAATTGCGAATGTTGAGAGGCAGGATGGATCCTCTAAGCACCTTTCACAGAATGACTCGCTAGCACAAGTTCTCGGAAAGGAGCACCCAGGACGAGTTCGTGCCCTAGGTGCTGGACCATGTCCCACCCAAGTCTTTGGTAACGCTGCTGGACAACCGTCAGGTTCTGCAAAGTCCAATGCAGAGGATAAGAGGATGATTGTAGAATTGACGGCTAAGTTAGAAGAAGAGCGGGTAAAGAGACAGTCAATACATAAGGTCTTGGGATATGTAGTCCAACAGTTAGAGGCAATTTACCAGTTGAGATTGCTGAAGAGCTGGCTTTTGTGGGCGGTACACCGGACTCGTCATGCGCAGGGCCATCTTCATATGGAAATCACGACCCGCAACAAAAATTTTGAATTTCAATTAATGGTTTTGGATACCTTTTGCATTTAAGTTGGTTTAGTACGTTAGGCTTATTTTATCCCACTTGAGCATTCTTACTTTATTTTGGATGATATTATCACAATTTCGTTATATATGTTATGTTTGCATAACTTTAATTTGGTTTGTTATGTTAATTGAGCTGTTTTACTTGGTTTAAATTTGTTTAAATTAGTTAAAAAGTAAAAAAAAATAAAGTTTAATAAACATTCTTTGTCAAAATAGGCAAAATAATAGAAAATCTAAAATTTTAATGGAAAATTTGAATTTGGCGGCGGTTTTGAAACCGCCGCAAAACTATAAATTGTTTTTCCTATCCGATATTTAGCAGCGGTTTGTAACCGCCGCAAATTGGGTAATAGCAATTTTCCTTCACATACTGCGGCGGTTATTAACCGCCGCCAAACCTAAATGGCATTTTGCGGCGGTTATTCCAGCGGTTGACTAAAACCGCCGCAATCCGTTTTGCCGCGCCCTATCTTCCGGCGTTCCCAGGAACCGCCGCGAATTAAGGGATAAGTACGATTTTGGTCCCTCACGTTGAGGGTCAGAATCGAAATCGTCCCTAGTGTATATTTTGATTTAAAATCATCCTTAACGTATTTTTTTGTATTAAAATCGTCCTTTTTAATAAAATTTTTAATTTTATTCCTAAACTACCTCTAATCCTTAGCGAGCCACCGCTCCCCCTCTCCCCTTTCTTCTTCCTCTTCTCTTATCTCTTCTTTGTCCCCTTGCCCCACTCTCCTCTCCTCTGCCACCGAACAGCCGCCGCACCTCTCAGTGACGGCGTTGCCACCCAACCTTCGCCACTGCGCCCTTACCGGCGTCCCAACCCGTCACCACCCCCTGTCCGAACCCTAACCCAGCCAACCACCTCCGCGACCCTCTACCCTCTTCACCCCCTCGCGTCTCCTTTCAGCGTCGAACCACCATCGCAAACCAACCTCCCCATGGCCGAACCACTGACCCGTAGCCTCCACCATCGACGAGCCATGGCGACCCAACCCAGCACCGCCGCGGCGTTCAGGCCCCTCCCCTTCGTGCGAAGCCCTTTCCCCTTCCCCTTGCTCCATCGCTCCTCCCATTGTCTTCGAAGGTTAGAACAGGGCAAAACCCCTGTTTCCATTTCACTGCGTCCTGACCGTTGCCACGTCGCCAACGCCACCACCAGGCTAGCTGAGTTGCTCCGCCCGTTCCTCACCACCACGTTTCCTTTTCCTTCACTGCTCCAATTTTCTGCTTCCCAGGTGATTAGAAAATCTGAGCTGGATAGTAGATTTAGGTTTTTTGTTTTGATTAATGCTGCTGTTTGAAAATGTTGCTGTTTCATTGATTTGTCCAGTGCTAAATTGGCTTGTCTGATTCTGCTGCACCCCTGTCTCTTGCTGCTGTGCTTTTGTTCATGGCGGTTTGGAGTGAACCAGCTGTTAAATATTGTTAATGGTTGCTTGTGCAGGGATGATTTTAGGAAACATATGTTAACCTGTTTGACAGGCGCAATGAGATGTTTGAGATTCGTGAAATGCAAGACGATTCTATATACACTGTTAATCTTGCGCAACGATATTGCATTTGTGGTCATTTCCAAGTCGAGCGACTTCTATGTTGCCACGTTCTTGCATGTTGCGCCAACCAGCATCTTGATTGGCAAGTATATGTACATGACGTGTATAAGATGTCTGAAATTTGCAAACTCTATAGAGACGAGTTTGTACCGATGGGTGACCCATCTACGTGGCCTAGATACGAGTGAGCGAAAGTGATCACTAATTGGACATTAAGGCGCGCAACTAAAGGACGACCGAAGTCAACTCGCTATTTGAATGAGATAAATTCGTGGGATATGCGCGCTCCTCAGCAGTGTACTCTATGTGGACGAGAGGGATATAGCCGTAGTCGATTTCTTCAGTGTGCAAGTCTAAACTCTGCTAGAGTCCAATAGAGTTTAGGATAGCTAGTTTATTTTTCATCCTTTGATGTAACTTTTATCCGTACTTATTCATGTTAATTTTTTTTACGTATTTATGCATGTTAACTTTTTTATGAATTTAAGCATGGGCACTTTTATTTGTATGTTAATTTTTATCTATTTTTGTCCCTCCAGTTATGGTATTGTGTTTTGGTCAACCGCCTACAATGATTTTGTCTAATCTAAAATTTTCTTCTAATGATACATTTTAGGCTTCTATTGCTGCACCAAAGCACTCAACAGTGCAGAGTATCCCTTCAATTTACCTATTCGCAAAACGTGATGAAATTCAGTTGATGTTAGAGTATATCATTATAATTTTTTGGTGGATCAAATTTTTTAGATAATAAATTTTTGATAGCATGCAGAAACAAAATTAATAACACTTTAATAATAATAATAATAATAATAATAATAATAATAATAATAATAATAATATGGATGAATGAGTATGAATCATAAAGTGAGATAGAGTGCAAAGAGAAAAAATATTTTACGAAAAACGTGTCTTCTTTTCATAAATTGGTACTATGCCTCTCAACCGTTGATCTTGAATAATCCAACGGTAATTTAAAATAACATTCCATAATTCAGAATTATACACCAAAATCATAATTCATCTGTATTACACCATTTTACGTATCATATTAAAAAAAATCCTTCTTAATTCGTAATATATACCAAAATTTAGATTTCAATATTTTTATCTAAGCTATTTTGAGTAAGATATCATATTTTGATGACAATTTTTTATCCAAAATAGTTATTTTTATCCGTAAGGGAATATAAATCTTTTAAAATTATGTCGATCTTGGTATTATAGATTATGACACAAAAAATTTATAGCATTAAACTACTTTTATAAAATGATCGTAAGGGACAAAAGTCCCGGTCGGCTAAGAAGACCAGAGTCTTAAACAAAATTAAATAATAAGTTTTTTAGTTATTATTTTCAAATGAAAGAGTTTAATTTTTTACTTAATTTTAACATTTGTTATCTACAATTTGAAAGAATTTAACGTGTATATTTTTATATTTGATTAGATATTAAGTTTGTTGCATAAATAGAAATAATTAATTTTTATGCTTACTATTTAAAAATAATTTTTTTCTATATATATAAAAATATAATTAGATATTAACATAAAAAAATTTATATTGATAGTTATAAAATTAACTCATTTTTTTAAAAATAATTGAATCTTAATTTTAACAAAAATTAAAAAATTAAAAAACTTACATATTTAAAATTATCTAGATATTTAATAATATGCTCTGCAATTAATGTAACATTACGAATCATTTTAACTAAATTAAAAAAAAATACTGAATGTAATTAAAGTTGATAAACATAATTCTTCAACTTCTCACTCACCAAGTTTCACTCTCTCTTTTGTTTAACTTCAAAACACAACTTCGACATAATATAAAGGTCAAGTCAAAGAGAAAAGGATTCGACCTAAGAACACGTGTCGTACATATATTTACTTATAGAATGGTGCACTTGCAAAACCCAGGTTACATCTTATTTTTCGCAACTGTCAAAAGGTTGCAACCAAGGTAGAGAAAATCGAGATTTTACGTAAAATTGGAAAAGTAAATCAAAAACGTAAAACGTAAAATCTTAATAAGATTTAAATCGTAAAATCGTCAGACTTAGTACAAATTTTGTAAAATCGATAAACTCATTTAAAATCGTAATATCGAAAGATTTTAAGAGTTAAATCGAGATTCTAGCTACTATGGTTGCAACTTACTTTTTCCTGATCAAATGGGCTATGTTTCGACCATGCAACCACCCACATGCCAAATGCAGCTTACGTTTTACCGTTGGTTTTTTTTTCTTTTTTTTTCCTTTTTTTAAAAAAAACATGCCAAGTGTAGGTTACATTTTGCAATTTTTTTCTCTCACAGTCAAACACAGATTGCATTTTGCAGGTTTATTTATTTGCAGATTCACATTTCTACATAACACATCATAATATAATATTATTGAATAACACCATTTTTTTCATTCTTAAATTAATTTCTGATATTATTAAAGATTTTTTATTTAAATTAAATAAATATAAAAATTATGAAAATACATAAAATATAGAGTAATTATCTAAATATACAATGTACCACATCTTGAATAGGAGAGAATTAAAAAATAAGCATATCTACCCGATATCAGTGTTATTAAAACCGGTCCAGTTCGATGTTTAGACCGCATGAAGTGAAAAACTGATCAAATTCGGTAAATACCAGCTTGACCGATCGGTTAGGATTTAAATTTTTTCAAAATGTTAAGATGGGATTTAAACTCCTCCCCTTTAGAAAAGTAAAGCCATCCATAGCCACCAGGCTGTGATATAGCCAAATGATTTTTATTAAGGTGTATGCATATTATAATATATATAAAAAAGTTTTATCAAATAATTTACTTTTATCTAATTTATTTTAAATTTAGTTATAAATTCAATTATTCTAAAATTAATTATATTTTTATTTAAC
>NC_029790.2:123605916-123608833 GCF_000816755.2 Arachis ipaensis
CTTATTGTTTCTGGTCTATATTATTTTAAAATAGCTTGATATTCTTAAAATATTAATAAAAATATGTATTTTAAATTTTTTACTATTTTTATTTTTTATTTACATATTACCGAGTCAACCGGTTCAACCCGTGACCCATCGGTTGAACCAATAATCCAGTAATCCAATAATCTGATCGATTCGATTACTGATTCGGTTCTAACAATTATGCCCGAGATACGCTCAAAAGCATAAAACTGGTCACAACACCCGAGACATGGTCATCAAAAGCATATATAAGGCCACAACAGCTAGATTCTCGTTCATTTGAATAGCTTTTAAAAATTTTGTAATTTTATAACACTTTAAGTTCGAGTTCCTAAAGTACATATGGCCTCCCAATAATATGTTCGCGACGGAGACTCAACCAATTGAATGCAACTTAGCACATAGCTGGAGTTTTGGATTTTGAGGTTAGTTTTTTTTTTCCCTCTTTTATTTTCAGTAAAAAATTTGCTTAGGTGTTTAGGTTTTATTAATTTAGTTAATGTGTTAGATATTTTGATTTTGTTAATTAAAAGTTCTATTAATGTAGGTAGGTATGATATGTTCTAATATTTTTATAATAAGTTTTAACTTGAGTTAAATAAATATAATAGTTAAACGTAAATTAATATATTAGTTAAATTAAATAGATATATGATGACAAGTCATCTTAGCCTATTTTAACTAGTCTTTTTCTTTTGTTTTCATTAGAATTATGCACTTTCTTGAGCTACAAGCAAGCCAATTAGGTAGATTTTCATGTTTCCTTTGATTGAATCAACCATGTATCTGCTGATATGAAAAGTTTGGGCAAAAGTTAGCCCCCTAACTTTTGCTCAAACTTTTGGTCCAACTTTTGCAAAACTCAAGCCCGGTTCAATTGGTTCGTTTTGGTTCCTCTTCAAACTCCATGAGCAATCAACCAAGGCCTCTTTCAACCCAATTCCACCAAGAGCAAAGGCCCAACTCAAGGCTTGAAGATCATTGGAAGAAAGTGTATAAATAGGATAGAATTCAAGTTCTTCGAGAGAGCTTTCCCTTGGAATTTTCATAATAGTTTTCGGAGAGCTTTGGATATTGAGTGATCTTTAATTTCTTAGTTTGGAGGAAGGAGAATTCCACTCTCTTCCTCTTCATTTTATTGCTTTCAATTTCAATTGCAATTGTCTTGGATCTTGGGTTGGAGAATTGAAGGAATTCTATTTCAATCTCATCCTTGGATCTTTCTGTTTATTTACTGCTTAATTGAAATTCAGTTTCAGTTAATTGCTCTTCATCCACTTTCTTTGCAATTTACAATCAATTTCTTGTTGGATCTAGGAAGGCATTGAGATCTAGACTCGGTTTTCTAGTCTCTGGGTCCTGAGATCTGAACTTTCAATTTCTAATTCTCTGTTTACTGTTTTCATGTTCATTTACTTTTCTGTATGATTATGTATTGAGGTTGCATGCTTGTGAAAACTTGCATGGGAGCTCATAGGCAGGACATGAAGTCCAAAGAAGTATTGTGGAGATTCTCAAAAATCTATTGATCCAAGAAGCAGCAAACAAAACAAAAGAAAGAAAAGAAAATACAAAAACAAAAAGATTATGGCCCAAGGCTCTGAGCATCAATTACTAGGCAAAAAAAGAAAAAAAGAAACAAAACTCAAAGAGTTGTTAGCCTAGTAAATGCTTGTGGTTGAGTTGTGTCAAAGAAAGAGGCTTGAGTAAGTAAATCCTTAGGGGTGCTTTAACACCTAATACCTTAAAACCAACTGGTTTAGGAGTATTGATTGAAAGTTTATCTAAATAACTTGGTGGCTAACGTTGGCGCCACAAGTGCACAAGGTAAGGCCAACGTTAGTGCCAAAGTTAGACCCCTAACTTTGGCACCAACGTTGGTATCAGATGGATATAGCTGCTGATATGAAAAGTTTGGGCAAAAGTTAGCCCCCTAACTTTTGCTCAAACTTTTGGTCCAACTTTTGCAAAACTCAAACCCGGTTCAATTGGTTCGTTTTGGTTCCTCTTCAAACTCCATGAGCAATCAACCAAGGCCTCTTTTAACCCAATTCCACCAAGAGCAAAGGCCCAACTCAAGGCTTGAAGATCATTGGAAGAAAGTGTATAAATAGGATAGAATTCAAGTTCTTCGAGAGAGCTTTCCCTTGGAATTTTCATAATAGTTTTCGGAGAGTTTTGGATATTGAGTGATCTTTAATTTCTTAGTTTGGAGGAAGGAGAATTCCACTCTCTTCCTCTTCATTTTATTGCTTTCAATTTCAATTGCAATTGTCTTGGATCTTGGGTTGGAGAATTGAAGGAATTCTATTTCAATCTCATCCTTAGATCTTTCTGTTTATTTACTGCTTAATTGAAATTCAGTTTCAGTTAATTGCTCTTCATCCACTTTCTTTGCAATTTACAATTCCCTTGCAATTGTTCTTGTTGGATCTAGGAAGGCATTGAGATCTAGACTTGGTTTTCTAGTCTCTGGGCCCTGAGATCTGAATTCCTAATTTACATTTTGTTTCTTGCTTTTAATGTTCATTTACTTTTCTGCTTCAAGATCCGATTCAACCCAAACCTTCTTTCACTCTTTTGTTTGATGCAAATTTACTTTTCCTTGTTTAATTTCTGCAAATCCAAGTCCCAATCCCCTTTACAATTCAAGTCATTTACATTTCTTGCACTTTAAGATTCCGTAATTTACATTTCTTGCATTCTAAGTTTCTGCTATTTAATTTCTTGTTCTTTAAGATTCAGCAATTTAATTTCCTGCTCTCTTTAATTCCATGCAATTTAATTTCTGCAAATCATAAAACACTCAACCAAATCTTGATTCACTTGACTAAATCAACCACTAAACTAAAATTGCTCAATCCTTCAATCCCTGTGGGATCGACCTCAC
>NC_029790.2:123608858-123648004 GCF_000816755.2 Arachis ipaensis
TCGACCTCACTCCCGTGAGTTTTTATTACTTGATGCGACCCGGTACACTTGCCGGTTAGATTTGTGTGTTTTGGGAGAAATTTATTTTTCCACCAAAATACTCATCAATATATTATTTAAATAAAATATTTGTTAGATTATATTTTTTTGTTAAAATTTATCGTCTGGATTGAAGTCATCTAAAATATTATTAGTTAGATTAGAATAGTGCAACATGAATGATTTATTTTTTAAATCATATTTCATATTTTTTTTTATTTAATATTGTGAATAGAGGAGTGCTAGGGGCCAGCAACTTTTATGTTTTGTAACCATCAATTGGCCATCAATAGTATTTTTAATGGTGGGAGATTACATTCAATGGTGAGAGATCACTCACTTTTCTTTTGATGGTTAAGTGCTGGCTACAAAACACAAAAATTGCTGACCCCTAGACTTTTCCTTGTGGATATTAGCAATGAATATTAATGTTGTATAGAATATAATATTTTATTTTCAAAGTGTGATAATAACTTGAAACTTCTGACAATTGAGAAATGTGCAAAGGGAGAAGCAGGAGAAATAGAACACCGTCGCCAGTGAGAATCTCCAGCACATACTTATCACAGAAAGAAGTCTCGTTCGACGACCTGGATTCGGTAACATAATTTGAATCGTCCTCGCTGTCGTCTTTTTCGATACTATCATGAGACTGGGCGAAGTGGATCGGTCTTATATCTAACAAGACTACTTGAGGACTCGAAGAAAACGGCCCACCACCAACAACTGTTACGAACCACATCATACCACTCCATCACAAGTTGTGGCATTAGCTTTGCATGTACGTCGAACATTACTCTCACATGTTGATCCCTTTCAATGCAGAATAACCTATTGGTAAATCTACCGCTTGAAAGTGCGTACAGAAATCTATGTGAAACTCGCCCAACTTACTTGCTACCTATTTTTCTATGTTGCTCAGTATGACCGTCTTTAGTGCATGTAGGGTATCAACACAGTTAATGTGCAATATCACAATTGAATTATATTCAAAAATCACTCTTTCATCACAGTTTTTTACTATCTCATTAAGATAAATTACAATATAAAAATTGATTATTCTTCATGAGAACAAAGCTGAAGGATAAATAAAAAGAAAAGAGAGAAAAGAATAAATTGTGAATTGTGAGGGTACGGTTGAAAATGAGAGAATATATATAGAATTTTTTTTTAAAATATCTAAGGTACAGAAATACCTACACCATAATATACATATTTCAGCTATTTTGTCTCATATATATCTCTAACCATATCTCGAATACTGTGAGCTATTTTATATTTTTGAGTGTACCTCAGATACTGAGACCTTAATCAGCGTTTAAACGCATTTTAGGTGTTCATTATCCATTTTTTTTCTCGTAACACATATTCTGAGTATACCTAAAATATGTTAGCTGTCGTTGCGCCACAGAATGAAGTCTGAGTATTACTTGAGATATGCTTATTTGATGTATTCTCGTAATTTCTATATTTATTTAATTTAATAAAACAATCCACATTATTGAACAATGATTATAATTATTAATTTATTATTGTTTCCATTTTCTACCCAAACAAACCCCGAACAAATCATTATTTGCTTGAACGAATACCACTTCTCAATTAAACTAAATACAAACTTGGTAGTTGTTGGTAGTTCCGGTAGAAGTTTTGAGAAACACGCCATGTAACTAAGTGGGACCAAATTGAATTTGACAAAGTTGACAATGATATATATCCAAGCTTACTCCGCGTGTACGACTGGCTGGACTTTGGATGGGACCTTAAAAGATAGTTAGATAAACAACCAACCATGTGTCATGTGTGCACCGCAGTCATTGACAACCGGGACGTAGCCATTTCCCACTTGGACAGTTGAATTGTTTCAATTTCTTCATTCATTGACAACTATAATTTTCATTATTTTTTGGGTGAAAGTTCAGGTAGAGTTGTCTTTACATAATTGAAAATTGTAAAATAATAATTTAATTAAATTTATCAAATTATTTAACGATATTTTACTATCAACTTTGTATAGAGACAACTTTCTTGAAGTGATTCTCTTTGCAGGTATTTGAGGTGAAGACTTATGAGGTGTGAAGCTCTTCTGAAGTTCATCAACCTGAGATTTAGATGGAGCTAAGATATTTATACACCAAAATAGTAGCAGCTATTAATCCAATCCAATCTAAATACGAAGTTATAAGGATTTGAGTAATAGAGTTAAGACTACACTAAAATTATTCAAGGATACAAAAATGTATATCGACACAACATATATAGAAGAATTTGAAACTTTACGAATCAATTCATATTTTAGTTGGCATTTTTAAGCAGTATCACTTATATGTTTCCTCAATGTCATTTGGCCATGTGGTCGTTCAATTCTTTAACCTCAACTTATAAAGAAAAGAAAAATAATAAATAAAAGCTTCCTGTCCAACTATATATGTATTAGAGATAGAATAATCAAACAAAATAGAAAAAGCCTAAGATAATTAAAAAATGAGAATTATTACACACTTCTTTCTCCAAAATTTAAAGGCACTGTCAATTCTGAATTATCTAAACCTTTCGATTCCCAACTAGATTCTATTTCTTGTGGAAATTCGAAAGAATCAACAGTGAATGGAGGTTTGGAAGGTAATGGCATTACAACATCCTTCTGTCTAAGCATTGCTACCACCTCTGTCATGCTGGGACGCAGGTACGGCAACTCTTGTGTGCACAAAAGTCCCACATGTATAACTCTTGTAATTTCTTCAAGATCTTGATTTTCCATGCTTTCATCAATAATTTTTGACGTGGTGTTTGATTTGAAATGCTTCCATGCCTACAAATATTAGGGGAAAAACAAAAGAAATGGAACTTAAGTATAAGGTAGTCAGAAGTTTTGTTAGAATGAGACCAAATTTTCCTGTCATCTAAGCACCACCATGATTTCTGATATTGGTAAGAATATTTACATGGGAAACAAGAGTCTCAAATGTTTCTTCAGTAGACTCAAATTTTGCATTTTCCACTCCACTGATAATTTCAAGCACTAATATTCCAAAGCTGTAAACGTCTACTTTTTCTGTTATGGAACAACCAGCAAGGTATTCTGGTGCCATATACCCCCTATTATGACATGCGAAAGATATAGTTAAAACATAAAAATTATATCATATATACCTTTTAAAAGGGATCAATCAAGAAAAAAAAAAGAAACGATTCTTCAAAATAGAAAATAAAGGTAGAAAATGGCTTGGATTCGCTTAAGCAGGTCTCGAGTTCGAGGCCTAGTGTATGCAGCTATACCTGCTGGGAGACTCACCTACCACAGCCAAGTGTGTGGCTCGAGTCGGGTCCGGATTAGTCGGGACAAAGCTCTGGATACCGGACGGGCAACCAAAAAAGAAAAGGTAGCAAGACATGATGTACTCACAATGTGCCTACAATAGATGTACAGTCATAGGACTTCAACTTTGCTAAGCCAAAATCAGAGATCTTTGGTCTATATTTCAAGTCTAATAAAATGTTTCCGGCTTTGATGTCTCTGTGAATTATTGGCCCTTCAGAATTGTTATGCAGATGTTCCAATCCATCAGCTACCCCAAGGATTATACCATGCCTCTTTGGCCAATCCAACTGTTTCTTCTTCTCCGGGTCTTCCTTCCACGAGTAATAAAGAAATTAATAACCATATAGAACACAAAATAAAAAGTTAGTTAACAGTCACACAATAAAGGATGACATTTTCTATAAGTATGATTGTTATATTGAAGACACAATTTGTTATAATTGTGAACAATTAAACTTGTAAAGAGGAGAACTTTAGAAAAGACAAAATTGAATATAGGTATACCACCAAAAGAAAATAAATCCATTTCATGGTCAAATTGACCTTACAATATTTGGAATCTATATATAGCTAACTTACCAAACAAGATGCAGTTAAGGCTTTTGTTTGCAAGGAATTCAAAAACCAGATAGCTTTCTGTGGAGGTGAAGCAGCAGCCAAGGAAACGAACTAGATTCTTGTGTTGAGCTTTGCCATATACATCAATTTCATTGTAAACTTCTTGTTTTCCCTGCTTTCCACTCAAAAAGAAACGCTTTATCGCTATTTCTCTTCCATCTTGTAAGGTTCCCTATCAAAACGCATCGCAAATCATCATGTAGAAAAAGTAGAGGAATATATATACACATACACACCTTGTAAACTTCACCATATCCCCCTTCACCAAGTTTATGGAATTCATTGAAAACATTGGTTGCTCTCTCTAACGTCGAGTACTCGAACTGCATGAACCATGAGCTTAATTTTACTCTACCTGGGGTCATCTCTAGTCCTTAAAGTGACATTGAAATCACAGGAAAAGCTGTATTAGAAGCATATTATTATCTGTTAGAAAGAAAAAACAACTTATTAAGGGGGCGTTGGAGTAGTCGGATTTTACTAACCTACTTAAGGGGGCGTTGTTATAAGAAAATACATCTAAATTACTAATAATCTTCAACTAAATTACCAAGGAGGTGATTGGTGTAATTTGCCCAGTAAATGAAGGAAAATTATTCTTACTATTGAGGATTACCTGTTCGTAAAATTGGAATACCCCACAGTTTGTCAACATTTTTAGTCCCATAGTGTGCAACTATAATAAGCACTGAACAAACAGCAATTGCAGCAAGAATAATTGCTGTGCTTTTCATCAAAATATCTGGAGGGAGGTGAATAAGCAACTAAATTATTATGCATATCATAAGGAGAACAACATCAACTGAAAGAGATTTTTAACTAACCGCTTTCTTTGTTTTTCAAATCAATAATAATGAAGTCATAATCAGCATAACGCAAAATGCATCCAGTATTGATAGCATGGACCTGCGTTGATGGCAAACATGATATGGCGGTGCTAGCAGCATTTGAGAGGCAAGCAGAACACATATCCTGGCTCAATGTTTTCCAACAAGTAGCCGCACCATAGATGACGAGATTAGAACCATCACGTCGTCCTTCTATAGCTGTGTAGCCTCCCTTTTTGGGTGCCTCGAATGACATTTTATTTATTACATTTACTGCCAAACCAACAAATCCTTTTTCATCTTTTGCTTTCGCATCACTACATCCCTGTTTCCATTCATTCCCCAAGACAAATTAAATGTGTTCTAAATGAAAGAAAAATCATTTGAACATTACTTCAAGCTAAAAGTTATTGCACATCAGAGTAGCTAGTCAGAACTCATCACAAATTTAGACAATGTTATGGTGAAATTGAGCATTGCAAATAGTCCTTACTTATATAATCACCTAGTTATGACAATGTTCAGTTAAGGGATCAGAGACCAAATCTACAAATTGTTTCATGCAATTGTTAAAAACTTAAAATAACAAAAGTTTACATTAATATCCATATCAATTAAATAGGTTTATCATGGATCCAATGAAAGAACAAAAGTCGAAAAACAAAACATTATTTGTCACACGAAACAATTTATAAACACAAGTAACATTTTGGGTGCAATTCTTATGAGCTTAGGATCACAATAATGCTAACAAATAATGCTATGTGTATATCAAAAATCAGCTACCAAATCATTCACTATGTATTTGTGTATGAATTAATTATACTAGATGTTATACCAAAATAAGCTATCAGTATAAAATACACATTAAAATACAAAACACATTATAAATAAGTTAAACTACACATATATTTATACACAAATATATGATGCCTAATTTTGATATACAAACAGTATTTTTTATGTATGAATACATGTGTTTATACCGGTAAGATGATTTTTAGTGTACACCTAACCTGACTATAACATCACATGCATTGTTACTTAAACAAACCCATCATTAAGCCTGAATTTAATGTCAAATCACAACTCCCTTAAAATCTCGAGTATTTATATTTCTAAATCTTCATATTGCGAGGGAAATAATCATCATTAGCAAGAAGAAAACACAATTAATTAAAAGGATAAGCAAGTAAAGAAAGAGGAAGAAAGTACCCTCAAATAATAAGGGGTAACGCTCTCTTGAAAAAAACTATAATTATCATAGCGCATAAAACACCCATCACTTGAAAAGGTTCGGGCACCCTTGGCAGGCATGCAACTGGAAAAAACGCTTTGAAGGGATTTGAAGCAGTGCACGCATTCAGAAGCAGAAAGATCAAACCTACATTGTGAGAACACGTATATGCGATATGGTGGGTCACCAACTTCCCTAACCGAAAACTTGGATCGACCCATGTCATTTTTCATCTCATTCACCATATTCCAGTAATTCTCTTGATATTTCAAAAATAAATATTGGTCTGTCATGTTGGTGTAGCTGCATAAGCGATGTATGATGTCACCCTTGAGGGACCTATCATATTCGCAATGGATTCCACATAGCGATGAAAGAATAGTAAGGATTGTTGTTGTTATTAATGGCAGAAACTTGTTGGCCATGCATCCATGACGATGACAAGGAGGAACCAGAACGATAGAACGCTGATTCTGAATTTGCAAATGCTGGTGATGATTCTCTTTTCATTCTATTCCCGTTCGCTTCTCCTTGTTTTAATGAATATCGAATTTTCTAGTTTTCCATCTTGATATTTCTGTTATAGATATGGATGTCATACGATTAACAATGTTCTATGGGTGGCAAAGTGGGCCGGTTCTTCCCAACTCGCGCGTCTCGCTTAGGTCCGCGTCACAAATGAGAGAGAACCGGCCCGCTCTGTAAACTAAAATGGATTTAAAATATTAGTTCGTTCTGTTTCATGGCATATTGGTATTTTGGCGGGTTAGTTTGCTTGATTTTTTTTTTAATAAAATTTATTAAAATTAATAAAAAATAATAATTAAAAAATTAAATATAAATAAAAATAGTTAAATTATAATATATTTTTTTTAATTTTTAACTTTAATAAAATTATTTAAAATAATATTTGTCAATAGAATTAAAACCCGTAAATTTAGTGGTGCAGATTTAACAAATTTTTTTATTTGACGGATTTCAAATTCTAGCTCGATCTGTCTTTTTTTAGTGAATTTAGTGAATCGGTCCGACGAGTTCGACCTGTTTTACCATAATACTATAACGTTGTCTATATCGATCACATACCTCAACCATTATAACAATTTTTCTAAACAATCATGCTGAAAATATCAACCATAGAAATATACATTGAAATAAAAAAAAAAGCATTTAATGATTATTCAATCTAGAATTAGATCTGTGAAAAAAAACCAATGTTATAAATTTTTTTGTATATATTCTTTGGCTGTTTCTTTCAAAGTTAAGAAATATATTCTGAGGACAAATATTCCGAAGAATATTATACAAGAGTATTATTAAGAAAAATGAAAAGATTTTGTCTGTTATTAAGTGTCACAAGTGTACGATGGTTTTTTAGATTACCACTTTCACTAGTTTGATCTTTTATATCTCAATTGCATTATAATAGTCTTCAAAATTAAGTTGAGTATTATAGTAATTCCTTGTCATGATTTAATTTAGTCATGACTAGCATTTAAGAAAAAATTTTCAGCAAATCTAAGAATTGGATTTTATAGCAAACAAACAAATAGAATTCTCAATAACACTAGAAGACAACTTATGCTTAGTCATTATATTTAATATATACTCAACATATTTATAGAAAATTCTACTTTAATATTTATAGCAAAGTATATTCTGTTAATTCTATTTACTAAAATATTTATAAAGCAACCTTTTTAAGTTACTAAGAATGAATTTTGTCTGTCACTTGGAGCAGTTTAATAAGTTAAAGAGTTTTAAAGTTATTTACACAAAATATCAAGTTCTTAAAAAGTAAAAGACTCATCAACACAAACAAAATTAGAACGGAATTGATGAAGTTAGATTAGGATCAAGACTCATATCTAAAAAAAAACAAATAACAACAAAGTAGTTTTACAACTTAGTGACAAACAGAGCATTCATAGCCCCACAAGAGATAATTGTATAAATAATAACTTTTAGTTAAAATAAATTCACTTTAATAATAGTGACAAAAAAATATACGCAAACACAATGATAATTAATTATAAACATCAAACGTTCAAACTTTTTTATTTTATATAAATATAAGTGGAAGGTTATCTAATCCAAAAAAGTCAAAATAACAGACAGAAATTACATTTAAGTTATTTTTCTTTGTGTGAATTCTGAAATAGATATGTTCCACTGATTTTGTGGACATAAAATAGACACGTACTATTTTTCATTTTATATGGACCTGAAAATTCAATTATATACGGACAAGATACACCAAGTCTAGCGTTTACTATCTCTAGCTGCAGTTTTTGTCATAAAACTTTCCAAAATATTTTGACATACAAACTATGATCAAGCTAGAAGTTGTTAAACAAATCAATAAGTGCACCATCAATTCAATAATAATCCATATGATAATTTTATCCAAATTCAATACTAAGTTTACATTCAAATTGTATATTCAAAATAATATTTATATTGTAATTTAATTTCTCATATGACAAACTTAATTAATTTTAACACAAAATATGTCTCAAGTGAATTTTTTTTTGTAAAATACTTAACATAAACATCATGTTGATAAATATAAATTAGTAACTAACGAAATAATTAATTTTAAAATTATTTTTTATAATGATAAAAATAATACAATACTAAAATTGACTATAGATACAAAGTTTACTCACAGACTAAAATCTAAGAGAAGAATTTCTACTCCACACATTTCAATTGGCAAGGAGAGTAGTTCCTTTGAGAATTTAATATCACAAATATAACAATAATAACTCTAATAAGTTAATCTTGACATCAATCGATATAATAGAACTTATATACCTAAAAATCTTAAATTTTATCTTATTCTAACCTTAAATTTTTGGATTTGTTAATACACATAACTATAACCATGACAAATTAAAAATATAGGTAATTATCAAACTAAAGAGTCATTTTGATGTCTTAATAATTAGTAACACTTGAATTAAAAATAATTTTATTTTTTCAAATTTAGGTTACTTTAATGAAATTTTGAAATAAAAACCAAGATAGGGCATAATATAGTTAAAGTAGAAGAAAATTAGTGAAAATAATTAAAATAAAAGTGTATGAAATTATTGTTGAAGAAGAGACATGAGGGAGGAGAGGAGAGTAAGGCGTTAAGGGAGATAAGAATGAAGAAGAAGAATATGTTTTGCTGCACTGATTTGTGCTTGTGCTATTGGAGTTTGAGAGAAGCGTAAGAGGATTATGGGCTTGGCCATGTCGTCTTTCTATTTGTTATTTTTTTAACGTGGTTCTACATTCTTAGACCCCCTTTCGACACGTGACAAGAAAGTGTCAGAGCATCTCTGTATTTGTTAAGTCAGCATCGAAAAGGAATCTAGAGACTATTATGGTCCTCGAACCTCAATCTCAAAACATTTTGAAATCGCATAATGCAGCTTATTAAAAGAGCTGTAATTTAAGTTGCAGATGTAGCCCATGTAAACTTTTTCAAACGGTTGTATTTCAAATTTAAAGAGAATCCACACTGAAGAGAAGGAAAATAAAAAGTAGAAAGATATGCATCTTCAATTACATCTAAAAGACCAAACAGCGAGCGTCTTTACTCTTTATTAAGCTATTAACTACATAAGAGGAAACCGGGCTCGTCAACCAGAAGCAGAAGCAACAGTGGTACCAGCCGAAGTCAGCAGAGGTACCAGCTTCCCCTGACTGTGCAAATTAGTTGTTGCTGCATAAAAATGAAGAATAACAACTCAATTTCATTCGTTGACATTAGAATAACCTATAAAAGAATGCACTTGAAAAATTCACACGCCAACAAAAATAGCCATAAAAAATAAAAACGACAAAAAGCCACGGAAAGATTTAAAAACTTCACCAAAGTCACCAATCATCAAATATTTTCTTTTATGGAAAAGGCTCCCGTGACACCTCGTCAGCCTTTTGAATTCACTCTGTCATGAGGGAAATAGTAGAACAAAGTCTAGACGGGTAGGTTGATGTTGAAAGTGATAGACTTGAACAAAATGATTAGAACAACATAGTAGTGGTGACTGGTGACTCAATGACAAGGTGTGCACTGATGAAGCAGTGCCAGAGAAGGCAGTGGACACGTAGCAGAAACAGCTGCGGATGTCCGAGGGAGAAAACAGCATGTGGAAGCACATCAAGCCTCGGACAGCAACACTATTGGCTGGGCTAGGCAGCGCCGGAGAAGAAGACTCAGACAGTGTAAGGTGTCTTTCTTTTGGACTAAGAAGAGAAGAACAAAGCATAGGACGCTCCAGCAACCACAAAGACACACAATTGACTAAGATTTTTCAATAAAAAAATGCCTTTAAATTGAAAGGAGCAAAGTGGCTGCTGCTAGTGAATGCACAGCTTCCATAAGTCTTATTCAACTACTCTCCATAAATGCACCACCTAAACTACTGACCATTGTATCACAACAATATATCTCAACATATTTCAAGAATATTAGGAGTGTTGAAAATCAACATTACTTTTATTTTGGATTTGGATACAAGTTATCTTAAAATACATCAAAATAGATTCTGGCCCTCATCGGTATAATTCCTTCGCCATTAAGTGAAATGAAGTTGATTGATCATTCAAGAGTTTGACCTTGAAGAACTTACTTTTGTTGGAAATAAGTAGTCTTTAGGGAGAATTAATAAAATTGCCCAACCCCAAATAAGAGTCCAAAATTAATTTGGACATATATTAAGGCTAAATAAATAAAATTACTCCTTAGATCATTTTTGATGTTCAGTCTTTTTAAACTTTTAGTCAAGGTGATCAATAGCAAGAAAAGTATATATAATAATAAAACAGTGAGCGTGAATATTTTTCCCAGATTGCAGATTAAAGTATTATATATGTTTGTAAGTATAAACAGATCCATGATAAAGCGTAAATCTTACCGTCACAGCCGCCAATGTGGTTCCCACCGATAAACACATTTGGCACAGTCCGCTGACCAGTCCATTCGGCTAGTGCCGATTGGATCTCACTTCCATCAGCTGCAAATGTCCAATCACGTGAATTAACTTAACTTTCAAATGCAAAATTGCATAGAACCAATCATCGAAGAAGCTTAAGCCATAAAACATTTTTGAAGCATTTTCTCAACATACAAAAATTAAGCTATCCCTGAGGTCCTGTTTGGTTAATGTATACCATGAAACAGACAGGGAGACAAAATATTTGTCTGTGAATGAGGTTTGGCAAAGCTAATGAGCAAGACACACAAATATTTGGAAAGACTATAATACCCTTGATTCAGCCACCAGCCCAACACAACCACCACCACCACCAACAACAACAACACTACCACCACTTTCTCAACCACTCCTATTTCAACCAAATTCAATTAAAACAAAACAACAATTATTATCAAAATAAAATGCAATTTCGTTTAATATCCGGACAAACTATTAACGCCCAAACTACCAACATTAGCATTTTCAAATACTATTGATACAATTATTATTTAAGAAGAGTATAATGAATTTTCTATTAAATAAAAAAAACAGCGATATTTTCTATGCAAATATAAAAAAAAAATACTAACAAAAAAATCTTTCTAAAAAAGATTAAAAAATAAAATGTAAGTACTTTTTCCAAAAGTTATGTTTGAAATATCTCTAAATTAAGAAAGAAAGAATAATTAGTTAAATACATATATCGAATAAACTATTTCTACCCATGAAAGATGAAAACGCCGATACAACTACTCCCGAGAAAACTACACCACCATTGCCACCAAAAAAGAAAAAAAAAATACATCAACATAAATGTTCTCAAATCCTACAAATCATCCTCACCTTCCAAACCTTTACCCAAATATGATATCTCACTCTTTCTCTCTTTCATGGTAGTTTATTCTTTGTATAGTGTGTGTCATATAAGTGTACAGACACCTCACTTAGTCTATTTATCAGATGTGAATATAGCATCTCGATACAAGTAAAGTAATCCTCGATCCATCACATTTTACTAAAGTTTTCAAATACCTACTTTAGATTAGAATACACTCTAGCACAGGAAACAAATATCTTTCTAATCTTTTAAATTTCAATACTGAAAGTTCAATCGAAAGTTTCGATCTACTAACATTGTTAGGAGTATCTGGACACCGTGGTGCCAAGCAGAAAACGTAATGGAGTTCTTGAGGATGCATCTCTTTCCCGAAAGGATACCAAAACCTTTTTTAACATTGGGTCAGATTGATTTGGCCTAAACAATGAGGTCACTTAATAGTTTCAATTTTTTAGGCTATTTTTCCAGAGACAATCTTTAGGCAAAATCTTAGTGGATAGTAGTACAATCAATATTCAATTAACTCGCAAAAGACAAAAATCATCGAAATCTAAGACCTGTTCTTTTTGAAAAATAAAATATGGGTAAAGTAAAGCTTATTTTATTCACAAAATCAGTTTGACTAGAAACTGAGGAATCAATGGATCATATGACCAAATCTACTTAAAATACAAATCATATAAAAACAGGAAAAATAAATAAAAAAGATGACGATCGAGAATCTTTCAAAAATTGGAAATGTCGGCGCCGATCATCTTTTCAATTTTAACCCACCACTCACAAAACTCAAATAAGGGTTCACAAAAGCGATGAAATCACGAAGGGATTAAGGAAAAAGTGAGAAAGAAGGAACTCACATTCAGTGTTGAGTTCAATGACCTTGACAGTAACACCCAATTTAGTGAAGAG
Source organism: Arachis ipaensis (assembly GCF_000816755.2). Classification (NCBI taxonomy): domain Eukaryota; kingdom Viridiplantae; phylum Streptophyta; class Magnoliopsida; order Fabales; family Fabaceae; genus Arachis; species Arachis ipaensis. The sequence goes on from NC_029790.2 coordinate 123,621,619, forward strand.
CTGCTTCACTTCGACGCAGAATGGGCAATAGGTTTTGCTGCGAATCGAATTAACACTGTCAGTTCCGGAGATCTTTCACACAAAAGAGAGAGCAAGAGATAAATTAGGAAGATGGGAAGAGAGAGACCTGAAAACGACGACTGGATTTGAGGACACGATCTCCTTGGCTTTGGGCAACGCCATGTTTTTTCTTTCGTTTTGTTGTGTCTTGCTTTGGCATTTGTGCCCGAGACTGTTTAATTATTTATAAATTAAGATTTAGGGATTTTTTAATTAAAAGTTAAAAACAATTCATATTTATCATTTTAAACAAATATAAAACTATTCATCTTTTTGTTGTGATAAGATTGAATAGGTGGATATTCATTCTCAAGAGAAAATGAATTTAATGAAGGTTGAAAATGTTACCTTTTGTATGCTTATAAATAGGAGGCTAAAAGCACCTCCAATGGTGAGTTCTTCTTTGACTTTTTTCTGACATATAGGAACTCTAACCATTGGAGGAGAGAAGGAGTGAGTTCCCGCACAAGGATCAAAGTAAGGCAGGGACTCAAATTAACCAATAATAACTTGCCATTTGGCAAGTTATTATAAAAAAATAATAATATAAAATCTGAAATAATTAAATAATAATTAAATTAGTAATAATTATAATAAAAATTATATTAAATAATTATATTATTATTTAATTAATAATTTATATTAATTATTTAAATAATAATTAATTAAATAATTAATTAAATTAAATAATTAAATTTTTATTTAATTAATAATTTATATTAATTATTTATATTATAATTAATTAAATTTACTTACATTAAAAAATAAATTTAATTTTTATACCTTATAAAATAATTTTTAGTTGAGTTGGTTATTTTTATTTTTAAAATTTAAAATGCTAATGATATTATTAAAATTAGCAGTTGTAAACACAAAACTATAAATTAGTATAATCTCGAATTATATATTGTGTATTATTATTATATATGAATTTATTTAATATTAATATCTTTTAATAATGAATTATTTTTAAATTTATAAATTTAAATAATATTATTGAAAAAAATTAATTATATTAATTTTAAGTATTTTAATTAATTAATTAAGTGGGACCACAATAGGGACTAAAGTTAGTTCCTCCTAATGGAGAAGAGATAGATACTTTGAGTTTCTATTTATTGTTTATGATGCAAAAGCTGATGTGGAGTTACTTTTTATGACAGGTGGGCCATAAACAAGAATTGGGATGAGTTCCCTACTGGAGATGGTCTAAGAGCATGAGTTCCTCTTTCACTTTTTTCTTACACATAGGAACTCTAACCATTGGAGGAGAGAAGGAATGAGTTCCCGCACGAGTCTCAAGGTGAGAGAGTCCCTCTAAACAGGGACTCAAGTTAACCAATAATAACTTGCCATTTGGCAAGTTATTTTTAAAAAATAATAATATAAAATCTAAAATAATTAAATAATTATATTAAATAATAAAATAATAATTAAATTAGTAATAATTATAATAAAAATTATATTAAATAATTAAATTTTTATTTAATTAATAATTTATATTAATTATTTATATTATAATTAATTAAATTTACAAGCTGATGTGAAGTTACTTTTTATGACAGGTGGGCCATAAATAGGGACTGAGATGAGTTCCCTACTGGAGATGGTCTAAGTCTCAGACAAACACACAGCACTAAACAATTCTCTCTCCCGTTCAAGTTGCAAAACTTCTTTCTCTCTTTATATATATACATTACAATATATAATATTAGTAAATATATTAATTATCTCTATTATACTGAGTAGTAATTATGGTAAATACTAATACTAGAATTATCTAATTATACTTCTTTATTTTATTTTATATTACCTCATCCTTATTTATTTAGTTGTTTTACAACACGTTATCAGCACGAGACTCTGATCAAATTTTAGGAAGACTCAGGTAACAAATTTTCATTATGTCGAAACTCTCTCATCTTGAATTTAATGCTTTTGATATATCTGGAAACAATTATTTATCATTGATACTAGATGCTAAAAATCCATCTTGATTCAATGGATCTTGGAGATACCATTAATGTTGAAAATAATACATCTCAGAAGGATAAAGCCAAAACCATATTTTTCTTTCATCGTCATCTTGACGTATGATTGAAAAATGAATATTTCACATTAAAAGGTCCTGCAGATCTGTGGAAAGACCTTGAAAAATGGTACAATCATCAAAAGACGGTGATACTTCCTCAATCCCAATATGTTAGAGAAAACTTTATCAACCTTCCATGCCTCGAATGTGCTCCTACAGCAGCAGTATCGAAAAAAAGGGGTTTAAAAAATATTCTGAGTTAATTTCTTGCCTTCTTGTTGCTGAACGCAACAATGAATTACTTTTAAGGAATCATGAAGCGCGCCCAGCTGGCGCCGCCCCATTTCCTGAAGTAAAGGCAGCAAATTATTATCCCATAAGAGATAAATGGCAAGATTTTGGTAACAAGAAAAATGGAAAGAAGAATAATTATATTCACAAGAAAGTGGGATAAAGAAAGAAACAATAAGTAAAATAAATCAATTGAGGATAAATATTTCCATGGTGGTGGAAAGGGCCATTAGTCACGTACCTGTCGTACTCCAAGACACCTAGTTGATCTTTATCAAGTATTTGTGAAAAAAGACGACAAAGAAAGGAAACAAATTTTGTTTCAAATGATGCTGAAAATTTCACCACTCATTATGATGTATCTGATTTCTTTGAGGATCGTGAAGGAAATATTGGTCATTTGATTAATGATGGAATAGTTTAATATGTGGGATTGTTAAGTATCCATGTGAATAAATAATGTAAAGAACTTATTGTTAAGTTTTATTTTCTATATATTTAAATTTCAAATATGATGTATATAAATAATGAAATATTAATGTTTATGAATTTTGAAATCATTAAATGTGTCAAGTTTTAAAATAAAATTTTAGTATATGACATTATTTTTATATACAGTATTTCTTAGAAAAATAATTCCGATCAAGTATTCAATTTAAGTGTGTATACTATTCATTTTATTATTCTTATTATTTGTCTTTGAAGAGAATGGCAATGACATATAGTGAAGATATTTACCTTGCGAATAGTATAAGTTCGCACACTATTCTCAAAAGTAATATATATTTTACTCATCTTGTGCCAAAAAAAGAATATGTTAATACTATTATTGGCTCAGGCAACGTGATTGAAGGCTCCGAAAGAGTTATAATTTTGTTTAACGAAGGAACAAAATTCATAATAAATAATGTAATATTGTCTACCAAGTCTCTAAGAAACTTGTTGAGACTATGAATGAGAGAAATCATGAGTACTTATGTATCACAACTCATGATTTAAATAAAAAGGTTATATTAGAAAAATTACCCTCACTCTCATCTGGTTTATATTATACCAACATTAGTGCAATTGAATCACATGTCATTGTAAACCAGAAGTTTACTGGCCCAAATGAATTCATAACTTGGCACGACCGATTGGGTCATCCGAGAACAACCATGATGAGGAGAATTATTGAAAACTCCCATGGACATTCACTAAAGAATAAGAAGATTCTTAAATCTAGTGAATTTTGTTGTGCTGTATGTTCTCAGGGAAAGTTAATTTTAAGGTCATCACCAGTAAAGATTGGATTTGAGTCCCCTGAATTTTTAGAAATGATTTAAGGCGATATATGTGGACCTATTCATCCACCATGTAGATCTTTTAGATATTTTATGGTCCTAATAGACGCATCTTCGAAATGGTCACATGTGTGCTTATTGTCTTCTCGCAACCTGGCGTTTGCGATATTACTGGCTCAAATTATTCGATTAAAAGCACAATTTCCAGAAAATTCAATCAAAGCAATTCGTCTTGATAATGCTGGTGAATTTACTTCCTAAGCTTTTGATGCTTATTGTATAGTTAATGAAATAAGTGTTGAACATCCAGTAGCTTATGTTCACACACAAAATATGTTAGCAGAATCACTTATTAAACGTCTCCAATTAATTGCTAGACCCCTTACTTATGAGAACGAATCTCCCAACCTCGGTTTGGGGGCATGCTATTTTACATGCTGCAGCACTTATTCGTTTGAAGCCAACGAGTTACCATCAGTTCTCTCCTATGCAATTAGCTTTTGGCCAGCAGCCAAATATTTCCCATTTAAGAATATTTGGGTATGCGCTATATGTTCCTATTGCACCACCTAATCGCACCAAAATGGGACCCCAAAAAAATTGGGGATATATGTTGGATATGATTCTCCCTCTATAGTGAGGTATCTTGAGATAAGATATATTTAAATCCCGGTTTGCGGATTATCATTTTGAGAAATCAAAATTTCCAACATTACGGAGAGAGAATAAGCTTCCTAAAAAGGAACTTAATTGGAATGCATCATCCTTGATGCATTTAGATCCTCGATTAGGGCAATGTGAACTAGAAGTTCAAAAGATTATACATTTGCAAAGAATAGTAAATAAATTGTCTGATGCATTTTCCGATACAAAGAGGATAACCAATTCTTATATACCAGCGAAAAATACCCCAATTCAAATTGATGTACCAGTTGGACAAATTGCCACCGAATAAAATACACGCCAGAAGCGTGGCAGGCATGTCGGTTCCAAAGACAAAAATCCTCGAAAGAGAAAAGAGGTAAATACTATTCCTGTTGAAAAAGACATAGTAAAGACATCTGTAGTTGTCCAAAATTCTGATATAGTTTTAATGCCAGAAGACGTTTAGGTACCTGAAAATTGTGAAAATGACGAGATCTCGATAAATTATGTCTTTACAAGAGAGAAATGGGACTGAAATAAGACAATTGTCAATGAAATATTTGCATATGACATCAAATATCATGCATAAAAGTAAGGATCTTGAGCCAAGATCAGTCGAAGAATGTCGACAAAGAAATGATTGACCAAAATGGAAAGAAGTCATGAAGGCTGAGTTAGACTCACTTGCAAAACATGAAGTCTTTGGACCTGTAGTCCGTACACCAGAAGATGTAAAACCTGTTGGATACCGATGGGTATTTGTGAGAAAACGAAATGAGAAAAATGAAGTTGTACGTTACAAAACTTGACTTGTAGCACAAGGTTTTTCACAGAGACCCGGTATAAATTATGAAGAAGCGTATTCCTCTGTAGTGGATGCGATAACATTGCGTTATTTGGTCAGTTTATCTGTATATTATAAACTGCATATGCATTTAATGGATGTGGTAACAGCCTATTTATACGGCTCATTAGATCGGGATATCTATATGAAAGTCCCTGAAGGACTAAAGATATCTAAACCATCCAATGAATATTCGCAAGGGTTATACTTAGTCAAATTGTAAATATCTTTATATGGTCTAAAGCAATCTGGACGAATGTGGTATAATCATCTTACTGAGTATCTGGAAAAAAATGGATTCAAGAATGATAATCTCTGTCCATGTGTTTTCATAAAGAAATCTGCATCTGGATTCATTATAATTGATGTGTACGTTGATGATTTAAATATCATTGGGACTTGTAAAGAGATTCCAACAATTATAAAAACTCTAAAAGAAGAGTTTGAGATGAAAGATCTTGGAAAGACTAAATTGTGTCTCGGCCTGCAGATCGAGCATATAAAAAATGGGATCTTTATTCATCAAACAACATACACAGAGAAGATCTTGAAAAGATTTTATATGGATAAGTCACATCCCTTGAGTACCTCAATGATCGTAAAATCTTTGGATGTGAAAAAGGATCAATTCCGTCCTAAAGAAGAAAATGAAGATATCCTTAGTCTTGATGTACCATATCTCAATGTCATTTGAGCGCTAATGTATCTTGCTAATAATACAAGACCCGATATATCATTTGCTGTAAATTTACTAGCAAGATATAGTTTCTCTCCAACCAGAAGACATTGGAATGGAATCAAACAAATCTTTCGATATCTTCATGGAACAGTTGATATGGGATTGTTTTATCCCTATGGATCCATGTCACAACTAGTTGGCTATGCAGATGCTAGATACTTGTCTGATTCACATAAAGGGAGATCTCAAACAAGATACCTGTTTACGTATGGTGGAACAGCTATATCATGGAGGTCCACGAAACAGACGATTGCTGCAACATCCTCTAATCATGCCGAAATAGTAGCGATTCATGAAGCAAGTCGCGAGTGTTTTTAGCTCAGGAGTTTGATCCAATATATTCTATCATCATGTGGACTGATTGATCATAAGAGAGTTTCAACTGTCCTATTTGAGGATAATACAGCATGCATTGCTCAACTTAAAGGTGGATACATTAAAGGTGATAGAACAAAGCATATTTCTCCCAAATTCTTCTTCACTCATGATCTTCAAAATCAAGGGACAATTGATGTCCAACAGATCTGATCAAGTGATAATATGGCAGGTTTATTCACAAAGTCACTCCCAAAATCCTCCTTTGAAAGATTGGTACATGAGATTGGAATACACCGATTTCGAGACATTAAATGATGTCGACAAGAGGGGGAGACTTTACTTTTTTTCCTTGGTTAGGTTTTTTTTCCATTGAATTTTTCTTGACAAGGTTTTTAATGAGGAGACAAACACACAGTAATAAACAATTCTCTCTCCCTTTCAAGTTGCAATATTTCTTTCTCTCTCTTTATATATATTAATTATCTCTATTATATTGAGATAGTAATTATGGTAAATACTAGTACAAGAATTATCTAATTATACTTTTTTATTTTATTTTATATTACCTCATCTTTATTTATTTAGTTGTTTTACAACACTTTTTACCTAATATTCCTCAATTTCGCGGTAAAAACAATTTTGCTTATCTTACGTAGCGTTTGGGGAGAGATTAAGATTAAGAGACAACTATTAAAATAAGTCTTAATATTGGGTTTAATGAAAAAGTGAGAGATAGAAATTTAAATAAGAATGAAACTTTAATTTAATTTGTACAAAAAATAAAGTTGAAATTAATTAATAAAATGAGAATATTTTAATTATAAAATATTATTAAAATTTCAGTCTCTATCATAAAAAATTTCAGTCGTGTCTCCACTTTTTGGAGGTATTAAAAATTTTGATGATAAATACTAAAATTTTAGTACCTGAACCAGCAAATATAATATTGAATCTCAGTCTTTCCGTCTCTGTCCTACAGTCCTAGTACCTCAAAACAAACTTTACCTTAAAATACAAAATTGACTAGCAAGCAATTTCGCATGTATTGTCTGTGGAATAAAACAATTTTAGTACACAAAGCTTGCTAAATTGTACAATTCTAGTACTTCAAAACAAACGTTACCTTAAAATACAAAATTGACAAGCAATTTCGCATGTATTGCCTGTGGAATAAAACAATTTTAGTACACAAGGCTTGCTAAATTGTAGTAGAGAATTTTTCAAGATGATTTCGATTATGCTGCCTGCAAAAGTAGCACAAAAATTATACAATTTTACAAGAGTGACTGCAAATTAATACAAACTACAGTCTAACTCGTCCTGATTATACCAGATGATCAATATTTGTTAACCATTCACATTTTTTTTTGAAAAGTATAGGTAAATAATGAAAATATTAAACAATGTAAACAATAGATATATTAAATGTTCATTTTACTAATGTACGGATGGTTATTTTAATATTAAAATTTAGAGGGTTAATTTGGAGGGGTAGTGTGTTTTTATTTGATTGGTAATTGTTCATATTGTTCAACAAAGTCATTGTCCCCTAGCATTCCCTTTTTTCTTTCTACACAAAAATAAGTTCAACAAATAAGTGTAATTGTTATTGTTTATTCGAATACAGCCATTATTATGCATAATTGGTTGTTGCTTTTCCTAATTGACATTAGCAGTCTTATTCATGTTAACATAAGAATGTTCGGAATTAAACACATTAAAAAAAATGGTTCATTTCTTTTGACGTCCTATGAAATATTCGATATGAACTATTCACCACTTCAAAATGCTGATTCCGGACACTTTTACACGAACACCCCACATCCACCCATTGCAAGCGTCCGGAACAACACACCCAAACCCCACCTTGTTATCCCTATCAAAGACACAGAATTTAGCTTAATGGAGTCATGTACTCATGTTCAGGGCAAACCTAAGAGGATAAAAGCATAAATAAACCATGCTTAAAAAATGGGATTGAAATCACTGAAAATTCTGTGTAAAAGGCTCGAGCACGAGCTGCCACCAATGAAGCTCCAAGTACACACTGATTACAGTCCAACCACAAAATTCAAGGCCCAACACTAAACATGTTACATATAGCATCTATTCCCAGTCAATCCATACCTTCGATACCACTTCACCATGATAAACTCGTATGGAATCAGAATGGATTCGTGGACAAAGTATCGTACAGATCCAACCAAGTGAGGAGCCTGACTTTATTATCAACAAATTTAAAATTATAAAAAATCCTTAAAGAGAAAGAAAAACACCTTGACATGCAGTAGGCGCCATAGTGTCGATTATGTCGTTCTTGTTTATATAATTTGTTTTATATTTAAATTTTATAATAGTCAGTAGATAAGCGCATACTATTATACTTGTTTACAAAACAAGCTAAACAGTATTGTATTGTAGGAACCAAAATTGAAATAAAAGGGTTGGATAAAATATTCAAATTGATCTTCAAAAAATTTTAAATCGGATGTGTTGTTTTTTAATAAATTTTTATTCTCTATAAATTTTCTAGAATTACTACCGTCGAACTCGTTGGTCCCTTCATCGTTTTCAAGGGGACAAATTTTACAGTGATTTTTTTTATCTAATTATCTTATAATAAAATTTTGTCCAACATAAATATTAAAAATTTGATTAAAATGACAAAGAACAAATTGTCCGATAAGAATAATTTTCGAAAACTGTTAGTGAATACAAATTTATTGGAGACCAAGTATCCGATTTGAAATTTCTTAAAAACCAATTTGGATATTTACTCAAATTTATTGCAATCATGACTATAAGGGAACGGAATAATCAATCTTTGATAAAATAAATAAATAAATGAATAAAATACAATACACCAATATGGGAACAGGATTAGGGAGCTATATTTTTTTTTTTGCCAAACCCAGTGATCATCTTTTAACATGCAATTAGTACTTAAAAAAATTGATAGAAGAGATTAAAATGGATATATTTGATCAATTAATACTCAAAAAGAATACATACAAAATTTTAGATTAAATTATGATCTAATTAGATTGATTTAAATTTGAAAAATAAAAAAGTTATACATGTTCAAGTTTTATGATGAGAATAAATACAGTAATTGTACTCACTCCTAAAAATTGAAAGATGGAAAGTGTGAAGAAGAAGATGCACAATAAATAAAGTAGAAAAAGAATGGGCACATTGCAAAAGTAGTGCAGACGTACCACTTTTGAAAAACAAAGCGGAAAACTTGGTATGCTATTTGCATTTTTTTTCAAGTAAACATTTTTGTTATGAACATTGGATATTAGTCAAAATAATGAGCACATTGCATTTGCGGGTACAAGAGTAGAGTAATTGAACAAACGCTGACAATACCGGAAGGTTCACAAGCAGCTCAAAAGGGGTTTTAAATATTAAATATGATGTAATGAGTATAATTGGGCTACATCCAACTTCTAACATTACCATTTATACTATAGTATAATATTTCTAGTAAAATCTAGTTCTACCTTTAATTAATGGACTTATATAACCCAATTAGTCATTAGTTGGGGAACAGGAAATAATGCCATAAAAATGAAGAGCTCCCCATCCTCAACTTGCTCCCTACATAAATCTTGCCTTACCTTTGGAGAGGAAGCATTTTTAAGCGGTAGCATAATTGAAATGAATTCTGGATGCTTCACATTACTGCATTCGCGGAATTTCAGTAATGTGATGTGGCCATGAGCGCGTTAAAAGGACTCAGTTGTGGATAGCATCTTGCAGCTGGAGAACACACCCTGATATAGTTTTGCAGTAGACCCAAACAGCAATTGGCTCTAAAGCGACCCGACTTAGATAGCGGTTGATCTTTCCTTTCAGCACTGGTAAGAGGATGGGAACCATTTGGACAAGAAATAATGTTTCATTTCCACAATCAGCACAAATAATCCATAACATGGAATATGCAACAATCCGACCAACAAATACCTACAATACACACCAAAAACGAAAAGATTAAGCATATCGCATATGTTATTTTGAATGTTAGATAAGGGACACTAACTAGACAACTTGGACAACGTAGAGATACCATGTTACAGACAAACACTTACCGTACGTTAAGGTAAGATCAAATTTTAGTTAGTATTAGCATTCATTTGTAACTGCCGAAGCTATTAAGTAGTTTGTCAAATTTAAACTATGTTTATCTTTTACCCAAATCATTTATAAGCCAATGTAACAGATTCCTTACCATTTGTAACTCCTAGCCTAAAAATAAAATGTGTGCTCACTGCTCACCGCAGAATGTCGACCTCCACTCGTCTCCTTATCCATACACCATACCCCACCACCTTAAATGTTAGTAATTTTGTTCCCCTTGATCTCAACTCATCCAACTGTATTTTATGGCATGAACAAGTGTGCAACTTGATTGAGAGCCAAGACTTTGGGGGCTGTATCTCCGGCGAAACTACGGCCCTCTTCCAATGGTGGAACAGGAATTCTTACTCAAACAGACTCCCTCCTATTTAAGGAACCTACACAATCAATTCATAACTAAATCTCCGATCAACTTGTGATGATCTTTCACTCATTGATAAGCCATTACCAGAACAAGATAAAGTTTTTTCACCGTTTTCATGGGCTTGGCTTTGACTATAACTCATGCACCACTACCATGATTCACCTAACTATCCCTTCTTATCAATCTCTCACTCCCCAACTCATTTACTATGATAATCGCACCACAGAATTATCCAAGGCTCTTACCCCAGCCTTTTATACCCACAATGCCATCAAAGCATCGTCCCGATACATCCCAACTAAAACCCTAAACCTCGTTCTATCAGTCACTCTGTCACCTCGAAAGGCCATGGATTCACTCCCCACTCCACTTCATCTGGTGCTAATAAGCCTCCCTCTCAGGCTTCACCTGCAGTTTAGTGTCAGATTTGCAAGGATGGCAACCATGATGGACTTGGTTGCCCTCATCTTTTCAACCATGCTTATCAATCTGAGTCTCTCTTGCTTGCACTTTCAGCTCTTACCCTCAATTAGGCTGATGATACAAATGCATAGCTTCCTGATACTGATGCCAATGCACATATGACAAATGATGTAGGTATCTTAATAACGTTCGTCCATATTTGGGTAACACTTTTGTTGTTGTTGGTAACGGCAACATTCTTGTTATTTCTCATATTGGTGATACGTCCCTTTCTCTTTCAAATGGTTCTAATATGCTATTAAAAATGTTCCAAGAAACCCAATATCGATTCTAACGTCTAAACAAATTTGTCAATCCTTTAACAGTTATTTATTTCTATATAATTAAAATCACCAGAACAAGATACCAGGTAGAAAGGAAGCAGGAAAGATGAAAATATAGAGCGTCGATATATTCATCAGATGTATCATCATATCATTCATTAGTCCAAAAATGTTTGAAATCTGTACATGGTGAAATGACCTACCACAATGGAGCAAGGGGCAACGATAAATCAAGAAATGGGTATGGCCACCTGCAAAAAAGAGAATGCCATTGCCGTTAGTGAGACCCACTTCTCTGCATATTTTATGTTATTAATGATGCATATTTCTAGAAAATACAAGAAACATAGTGTGAACATTCTAGATAAGCTATTGTCTTAGAAAAATCTAACAATAAGGTAAAATAAAATAATAAATTACTGCCACTCGGAGGCTGTGAACCACAAGTATAGATAATAGGCCTCAAAGGCCTCATTTTGGGAGTGCACCAATTTCCCCAAGGGCTGCGAGTATACAAGCGTAAGAAGTAAAGGGACAATTTCAGCATTAGTTCAGGCATAGCGAAAGGACAGGAAGGTGGTGCAGTGCTTAACGGATTGAGCAGAGAATGGGAGTAGAGGATGACAGATGGCAGAGGAGAGAGAGTAAGTACAGAGTATGTGAGTGAGGTCAATAGGAGGAGGTATCTAGAACATGGATTGGATTGTAAAGAGGTAATTTCTGGGAAATTGGCTTGGGAGAGCAGAGCTGCTATGGTGCTCTTTCTTCCCTCTGTTGCCTAATTCTGAGTTCCCTTCCTTGTAGCTCAGATTCAGCTATAAGTGTTAATAATACACCTTTCTTCCTATACTTTTTTGTGTACCCTTACAACTCCTTCCTTCAGACATAACCATAACTTCTAATATATTATTTATAAATCTAACATTCTAATATGATAAAGTATAGAAAATCTTACCAAATTGGGACACAAGCATGAATGATCCACTGAAAAATGACAAAAGCTCCTGTCCATAACACAAAGAATGACATCCCAGTCCAGGGAACTTGCTGAAAAATATACGTTGAGTTAATTCAACATCAGAGTTACTAAAGCATTTAGTCCAAATTACGATATTAGAAGTGAAAATATTCACCAGACAATTTAGAGCTGTATCCCCAAGGAGCAAGATAACATTTAGTGTATGCATATTCACTGTCATCTAAATAAGACATAAAATCTTTGGTCAGATGAAACAGTAGGATTTCAAATTCATAGCAAATTACATAACTATATTGGCCTAAAACCTAATCTTGATCATCCATTTAACAATTTTATTTATTTATTTATTTTTGTTTTTTGGTGATAACCAAACATCTAAGGCGCTCCAAAATAAGAAAACTAATTTGAGTTTATGACAACTTCCTTCTTCAACCATCAGTATCCAGTCTACACTCCGTTACCTCCCGTCTATACTCTATGTGCCCCAAGTTCAACCATTTATGACAGTTCATAAGTCAACCCACTCGATTAGCAAATGGTAAGAAAGCTATGTAAAAAAAAAGGGGGCCACTCCCAATAGAAAGAACATTCATAACAAGATCTTATTAAATTGGGAATGGCATTATCAAAATGGGAGTGACAATATTTACTTCCAAAAATAAAATTGAAGCATAAATTAGAGAGAATAAAGTAAGAAGAAAGTAAATCTTCAGAAATTTGCCACTCACAAAGTTCCAATCATAATCCTTCAGGGTAAGAAACGGAAATATAATGAACCAATAAACGCAATCTGTGAGCATCACTGCCCCTGCATTCATCTGTTTGGAGGCAAAATAAAGACATTAAAATTTAGAGGAGCACATGAAACAATGTTAGTCAACAACGCATGACAGATTTTTATACTACTAACATAATTGAAAAAGATGTTATTTGTTCAGCTAGATAGTATACAAGTTCACATAAAAATGATTTGCCTTTGAATGCAATAAGATCCATCACAGGAGATTTAGTCTCAGCCAGTAAATTATCTAACAAATTTTGTATAAAATTTGCATCAGCTTAACAAGGAGATAAGAAAATTCAAGATTCCAAGAAAGTGAGTGTGCTGGCCTGGGGGTAGATTAACAAAAATGAGTTCACATAGAGGGGACAAAAGAGTAAAATTAGTTCACCATCATAAAATAAAGAACTAACTACATAGCATCATATCGAAGAAGTAAAAGACTAGTATCCATTATCCATACAACTAGAATTACTGAATTTTTCTAGTTACCTGGAATAGAACACGAAAAAGGCAACTCAAGGTAGCTGTCACACTACCCCTATGCATTTCGACCAGGGTATCAGCATGATCCTCCATTCTAGAGAGATTTGCAACCTCATGATGCATGAAAGGCATGTTTCGTTCTTGGTCTACATCTATCCTAGCAAAATTAACATTAGAGGTGGAGAATGTTGATGTTTTATACTGATAACACCCATACACTGACAGCACACATCCACACTACAAAATGAAAATTCGGAATCAAATTGTGTGTTAAGGCTATTTGCCTGAGTACTATATTCTGAGTGTAAATAAAAAGCACCGCGGAATGGCATATTAAGATATATGAAAGGGAAATAAATTGTAACTAAAGGCTCCTAAGAAGGGTTAAGAGACTTACTGCAAAATAAATTGTAACCGAAGTGAAAGTCCACCTGCAACAAATCCACAGTAATAAAAATTATAACTAGAAGTTAGAAGCTAAAGGAAAGAAATGTAAAATACTGGAATGAAACTGAGAGGAAAGTAAAAAAATCTAAAATCAGAATGGAGAACTTGTGCACTATCATAGCTTCTCCAACTGAGAAAACAAGCCACCAAGCAATAGCACCAATATAAGAATATAAGAATGGCATTACCAAGAAGCCAAGAAAATATAAGGAGAAGTGAACAAGGAGAAAATGCTTAACTGCGTGTAATAGTAAAATATGGTGCCACCATTAATACTAACTTTGGCAATCAGCGTTGCCAAAAGAGAAGCAAATGCAATAACTCGAAAAGCTAGTAAACAAATAGGGTGAATTTCCTTTAGGCATGGTTTCCATGCTTCATCACCAGGTAAAGTCCCATTGCCATCTTGCTGATTTTTTCCTTTGCCATGCATAGAGTCCCTCGAACCTTCATGCTTCCATATCACAAGAAACGCCACAACCATGGGCAGCAAAACACAAAGTGCACAAAGATAGACCCTCCAATTCAACCAATAACTAAGGGTGGTTGTATCTGCAGTATCTTGCAGCTGCATTCTCCTAGAAAATCATTGATGCTAACATTAAAATCACAAACATTTGTTTCAGCACAAAGAATCAAATAATAATCTAGCCTTCACACAAGTTTTTATAACAGAGAGTTCAATCCACTGGTAAGTTTGTAGAAATGCAAGAAATTTGTGCTTTTGGTCAAACCAAAGTGATTTTCAAAGGAATCAATTTTGCTAAGGTCAAGAATATCCACATCATAGTCTAACTGAGATTTTTTTCGATGCACAATACTCTAACTGAGATCATAGTCTAATTACCATTAAATTAAGACAGTGGAACTCACACGTGGTATGATTAAACCCACGTCTAATTACATTGCGGCCAGCACCTCAGTTCTTGTCTTATCGAATTTTCTTTTCTTACAAACAAATAGGATCATAACAATTCCGATCAAACACTAAAATTTCTATTGTTTAATTTGATTTCAAACCGTAAATGGCCCAAGATTAGGCGACCCAAATAGAAAAAAAAAACAGAGTAAAGCTATCAAAATTTGAACCCAACTCAGCAACTCTTATGTTTCCAATTAATCCCAATCCCTGCATTCTGCGTGCCCTGTTTTAATCTCATTGAGTTCAACGAAAAATCTCCATATTCCCATATAGGAAGCTAAATTCCCCAAAACCAGCAACTTCACATTTACAATGATAAATTAATAACAAACTGAACATAAATCAACATGTAAAGGTAGAAATGAAACTAGGAAGTTTAAATGAATGATGAAAATGGGACAAAATTATCTGAGGAAAAAAATGTATAGTATATCAGCGCATTTTGATTATGCTAACAACTGAAAAACACATAAAAATAAAGAAGGATAAAGAATAGAGAATCAATGGATACATTAAATATAGTAACGAAAACTTGAATGTGATCAATGACTTACGAAACTCTGGTTTTGGACCTTACCGATTGGCAAAGGAAAGTTTCTGTTCTGTGAAAATGAATTTGCACAGGAAAGAAAGGCAGAAAAAAAAAAATAGAACGCAAATAGAAAAATAAATAAAATAAAAAATTATTTATCCAATTAAGCGGTTCAAGGTGACTAGGCGAGGGATCAACGTTTAACAGTGTTTATCCTCGTGCAGGTTTTTTTTTATTTTTATTTATTTATGAGATTCTTAATTACGACTTTCTGCTTCTAAGGTCTATTATCCATTTAGGCTTTGGATGTAGGATGAAAAATGGGAAAAAAAATAAAAAAAATAATTTTTTTTATATTATTTAGCTGGAGAGAAAATAAAAAAAAATTATTTGGATGAAAAATACCCCCTCCCAAGAACCCGCCTCGGTGCGGGGCGGATAGAGCGGGGTGGATACCCGCGAGTTCGGGTGGTATTGCCATCCCTAACTGTACTAAATAATTTGCATACCACCTTTGAAATTCTAGCACTCTCATTATAATCAATCACATAAATTCTTGTAGTTCTCAAGGGTCTATTAATCAAAGAGCAACTACAACAACACCAATATTATAATATGCAATTTTTGATGTATTAAATATATATTTCAGTCAATATTCAAGATATATAACTATATATTCAAAATGCATTAGCATATACCAACCATAAGCTTCTTTTTAAGAATCTGATAAGTATATTAATTACAAAATATAGAGGCTTTACTAAGATTATACAACATTAGATCCTAAAATCATAAACATGCACAAAATATATTTTACCATTACTGATCGCGTTCTTCTTAAATTACACCAGCTTCCTTCATTAAGTCATATAATGCACCGTGGCGATTTGTCCATATGAAGAGCACGACATAACAACACGAAAGCTAAAGACTTGGGAATCAAAATTAATATTCCTGAGTTTGAAGGGAGACTCCAACTTGATGATTTCATCGACTGGCTTTGCACAGTGAAAAGGGTATTCGAGTTAAAAGACATTCCAGATGATAAGCGTGTGAAGTTTGTAGCAATCAAGTTAAAGAAGCATGCGTCAGTATAGTGGGAGAATCTCAAGCGTTAGCGAGAAAGAGAAGGAAGAAGAAAGATTAAGACATGGGATAAAATGCGTCGTGAGCTCAAGCGCAAGTTCCTTCCTGAACATTACAGGCAAGACACCTTCATCAAATTTCATAATTTAAGGTAAAAGTAATTATCTGTGGAAGAATATACAATGGACTTCGAAGAGCTGCTTATGAAGTGTGACATTCAAGAGCCCGAAGAACAAACAATTGCTCGTTATCTTGGAGCCTGGAGGACTAAACAAAGAAATTTCTGATGTCGTTCAACTGCAACCATATTGGACCTTGGATGATGTCATTAGGCTGTCATTAAATATTGAAAAGCAAAGAACACAAAAGAATAACACTCAGTCGCCAAAGAACAAAAAAGTCATCCTTGATGTTCAACAAGAAGTGAAGACAGGATATTTTAAAGGCAACAAGGAGCGTTGATCATCAGGTAGGAAATGCTTCAAATGTCAAGGTTTTGGGCATATTGTTGCTGATTGTCCAAACTGAAGGGTTATCACTCTTGTCGAGGAAGAAGTTAATGAAGAACCAATTCAGGAGCAAGAGGAGGAAGGTGAGGTTGACTATGCTATTGAAGAAGAAGTTCCACCCGATTGTGGAGAAGCTTTAATAGTTTGTCGAAACTTGAATACGACAAGGGTAATAGAAGACGAGAGTTGGCAACGCCACAACATCTTTCACACAAGATGCACTATTGAAGAGAATGTTTGCAAGGTTATAATAGACCGCGGAAGTTGTGAAAATGTTGTTTCAAATTATATGGTAGACAAACTGAAGCTTCCAACCGAGTTATATCTTCATCCGTACAAGTTGCATTGGTTAAAAAAGGAGAATGAAGTTAAAGTAACAAGGCGATGTTGTGTCCAATTTTCTATGGGAAGCAAATACAATGATAAAGTATGGTGTGACGTCATCCCGATGGACGCGTGTCATTTACTATTAAGACGTCCTTGGCAATATGATAGTCAAGCTATTCATGATGGTTTTAAAAATACATAATCTTTTATCATAGATGGCAAGAAGATCGTTTTAACTCCATTACGACATGTAGATGGTCAAAAGAATCAAACTGACCTGTGCCATTTCACATCTTTCAAGACTAAAGGCACTCACCAATGGAATCTTTCGCCAATACAAGATGAGCCTTTTTCAACCCAGGGAGGATAATGCAGGAGCTCTTTCCAACCCAGGAGAATGATGCAGGAACATGTATCTTTATATTTGTGTCGTTAGCTAAAGTAGTCTAGTTTAGTATATATTATTATATTGTGCTATGAGTTAGTCCCACATCGCCCGAGTCATGAAGGTCTCCCGTCCCCTACTAGTGTAAATATGCATATGTACCTCTTTTGTTTGTGAGTTGAATTAATTGAGTTATATATTTAAATAATCTATGTGCTTATTTTCCTCTAGACTCTTTGAGAGTAAGAGGTGCATCCTTGGTTTAACCTCGCCAAGATTGGTGGCCCAAGCGACGCCCCGGCGTCCGTTTGGTATCTACAGCTTGAGCTTGGATCTTGACAACTTGAATTTGTTCTTCAGCTATCAGAACTTGTCTTTCAGCTAGCATAACCTTTCAGTAGTTAACGCTTGCTTCGTAGCAATATCAAGTGATTTATCATAGTAATTATTCCCATCCTTCAACATATCTGTCAATCCTTGAATACCTTTACTCATTCGTTTCATATCAGCTTCAAATAAACCACTCATTGGTGCTTTACGTTTAGAACCTCTATGATTCTCTTGTGTTCCATTAGATTGGTTTGAGTTATCTAAATTAGGGCTTTCCTCTGCAACAAAGCTAGCCAATCATTCCACTCACAGTCAAACCCCTGATATTTATCATCATTCAAATTAATTGTTTCCTTTATCTTGGCCATACTTTTATTTCTTTCTTTGACACTTCCAACAATATTTCAGTTGCTCTGTCTTGACCATATATAAAATATAATTTATCATAATATTTTATGGGAGTTCGCATCCACTTTTTTGCATTTGGTCTTGCCTATATAAAAAAATAGATGCATATATATTAATTTAATTGTACGGTTTTCTTTCCTTACGTTGTGAGTAGTTTCATAAATAAATATATACAAAAGAAATAGCTTCATGAAAATCTAGTCCTCACATATTAGTTATTTGTATAAATTTTTTAGATGAAGGAAGCATATATTATGTGTAAATTTGACTCTTGTGAAGAATTCTAATCATTTAGAATCACAGGACAAAATAATTTCATACTGCAACTTATCATGCGCAAAAGAATCTATAAACTTTAGTAGCAACTTATCATGATATTAATTACTTTAATTAAATTTGCCCAAACTTTAGGTTTAGCGGTGAAGAGTTTGGTGTCTGGTTCCATGAAAATCCACTTAAGTTATGAAAGAGATCATATCAAACTCCAAAGTGATCCTTCAAAATCTTCAGTCTATTCTTAAGATTATCTTTACGAAGATGGTTCGCGAATGAAGCTTTTAGAGTTGCAAGAATGTTGTCATATGCAGTTATTGTAAAAGTACCGTCAACTCTGTTTCCTTTGCTACATTCCTCAATCAAAGCATCAAAGAAAGCTACATCCATTTCTTCAGTCCATCTTAAATTATCTTTACTTGATGTGTCACCTTGAGATGCCATCTTCTTTGCCATTCGGTCTTAACCTGAAAAATTAAGAACTAAATTATAAAAACAATCTTCTATAAAATAATTTTAATAGAATAATGATATGGTCACCATTAATACAAATCATAACCGACCATCATCATAACTCGTCTTTGCCGTTATTGTTCGGCCCTTATGAATTATAACTCGGCAAAATTAATGACATTATAACTGACGTCTCAAACGGTATGAATAAAGTCGGTTACAAAACCAATTATCAAGAACGGTCAAATAATCATCTAGAATATAACGGACGATTAAATATCTATAAAAGCAAGGTAAAGTATCTTTTCTCATTCACTCTGAATTAACACCATAACTGACTTAAGCATTGGAGTGCCTTTGCAGGTACACTCCACCCCTTTTGTATTACTCACACCCTCACATCTACAAGGAGAAAGGAGAATTCGGACTCTGAGGAGTGGACGTCCAATCTTGCAGCGTATAGCTCGGCTGACCTTGAGGAGCTGAAGCCGACCTATTTCCCAGGCAAGATCAATTGGCACCCACCGTGGGACCGAGGAAATCATATTTTTTCTTTTGGTCTCATCATTTCCATCTACATCCATGGCTGACGTACCGCCTCCATCACTGTCCGAACTCATGCGAATGGTAGCTGAGCTACAACAAGCTAATCAGCGGATGGCTAACGAGAACCAAATAATGGCTGCTCAAATTGCCGAACTAAATCATGCTCAGATTGAACACAATGATGCTCATCGCCAACAGGCGGAGGACGAGGAACATCAATCCCAACCGACCCATGTTTCAGAAACCGCTCAACATGAAGAGCAGCAGCACGAAGACAAGAAAGAAGAATCCGAGGACCTTGTAGGCCCTTTCACAGAAGAAGTAATGAATTTCGAACTGCCAAAGAGGTTCACTCTGCCGTTGACCCTCACGCCCTACGATGGACTCGGAGACCCAAGGAAGTTCATAAAGAAATTCCGATCAATAATGATCGTCAATGGTGCATCAGATACAGTTTTATGTCGTTGTTTTCCGAATTATTTAGACGGTCCTGCACTTGATTGGTTGTGTGCTTTGCCTGCAGGTTCCATTTCGCGCTTTTATCAGCTGGCGAAGTTATTCGAAGAACATTTCGCCGGATCTGCAATATACTTGCACGATTCCGATTACCTGAACACCATCAAGCAAGGAACGAACGAAAGCCTAAAGGACTATATGACTCGCTTTACCAAGGTCGCAATCAACATACCAGATCTCCATCCCGAAGTCCATCTACACGCAATTAAAAGCGGCCTCCGACCTGGGAAATTCCAGGAAACAATCGCAGTAGCAAAACCGAAGACCCTAGCAGAATTTCGAAAGAAAGCAAAAGGACAAATTGACATCGAGGAGCTCAGACAAGCTCGGAAATCTGACAAGTCACACTTCCGCGAAGAAGATAAGAGTTCAACCATTAAGAAAAGTTTTAAACTAACACCCAGATTTGATTCTTATACGCAGTTCAACACCAAGAGGGAGGACATAATCAAGGAGATCTTGAACTCCAAACTAATTAAGCCACCAAGAAAGGCCGGCACATACCAGGATGCAAAGCAAGTGGACAAATCAAATCCATAGACTCTTTAGTAGACAACGCATCGGGCTACGCTACTTTAAGTTTTATGGACACGTATTCAGGGTATAATCAAATACTAATGCACCCCTCCGACCAAGATAAAACGGCTTTCATCACTGATTTCGGCAATTATTGTTATAAAGTTATGCCATTTGGATTAAAGAACGCAGGTGCAACTTACCAACGTCTTATGGATAAAGTGTTCGCCAAACAAATCGGCAGGAATATTGAAGTTTATGTCGACGACATGGTCGCCAAGACAAAAACCGGAGATAACCACATCACAGACCTAACAGAAATATTCGGCCAAATCCGCAGATACAACATGCGCCTCAACCCCGAGAAATGTGCCTTCGCCGTCCAAAGGGGTAAGTTCTTAGGCTTCATGCTGACGTGCAGGGGAATAGAGGCAAACCCAGACAAATGCCGAGCAGTGCTAGACATGGCCAGCCCCAAAACAGTAAAAGAAGTTCAGCGCCTCACAGGACGCCTTGCCGCACTTTCCAGATTTGTTCCCTGTTTAGCTTCAACTTCTGTTCCTTTTTTCCAAACAATTAAAAAGAAAAGTAAATTCGAGTGGAACGACGATTGTGAGAGGGCCTTTTCAAAATTAAAAACAACACTCTCACAACCGCCGATTCTACAAAAACCCCTACAAAGGGAGGATTTATTTCTATATTTATCGGTAACTGATTGGGCAATAAGCTCAGCCCTTGTTACAGAAAGAAGCAAAGTTCAGCATCCAGTGTACTTTGTTAGCAAAACTCTACAGCATGCCGAACTTAATTATCCAAGGATTGAAAAGCTCGCGTTGGCACTCATATTCTCGGCGCGACGTCTCCGACCTTATTTCCAGAGCCACGTTATCCATTTCAGAACAGATCACCCACTAAGACAAGTGCTGTACAAACCAGAAGTTGCAGGACGACTAATTAAATGGGCAGTCGAACTGTCTGAATTCGACATCAGATACCAATCCAGAGGACCAATCAAGTCACAATTCCTGGCAGATTTCATTGCCGAACTTACCATACCATCTGAAGAAGATCATGCAAAACAATGGATTTTATTTGTCGACGGCTCCTCAAATCAAGAAGGCTGTGGTGCAGGAATTCGTCTTGAAGCCGACGACGGATTCATATTGGAACACTCAATACACTTAGCCTTCAAAGCAAGCAACAACCAATCCGAGTATGAAGCACTACTCGCCGGACTCAGACTTTGCTCAGATCTTCAAATATCGACGATCAAGGTATATTGTGACTCTTTGTTAGTCGTACAGCAGGTAAATGACCTCTTCCAGGTAAAAGACCCTCTACTTTCTAAATACCTGCTACTAGTAAAGAAACTTTCAAAGAAATTTATCAAATTTGAAATAGAACATATTCCTCGAGAACAAAACCAGAGAGCAGATCTCTTATCTAAGCTCGGCAGTACTCAGTCTACGCTAACCACACTACACCAGTTCACAATAACATCACCCACTGTTACTCTGATAAATGTATTAAGTGTTTCATAGGAAACAGATTGGGGGACGAACTTTATACACTATCTAGAAACAGGTGTTGTACCAGAAGGGGTCGAAAACAGTAAAAAATTTCGGCGGCAAGCATCCTTCTTCACAATCCTAAATGGAGAACTGTATCGACGAGGTTATACCCGGCCACTACTCAAATGTCTCAACAAGTCCGAAGCAGAAACAGCTTTAGCCGAGGCACACGAGGGAATCTGTGGGACACACACAGGAGCTCGGAGCCTAGCATCAAAGGTCCTCCGGGCTGGATTTTTCTGGCCGACTTTAACACACGACAGCAAACAGAAAATCAGGACATGCAACAATTGCCAAAGACATGCACCCCTGATACACATACCTGCCGAACAGTTACATCACGCAGACATCAGTTGGCCATTCAACCAATGGGGTCTAGATATACTCGGGCCGTTCCCTACGGCACCGGGCCAGGTAAAATATCTTATTGTCGGAATTGATTATTTCTCCAAATGGGTGGAGGCCCAACCTTTAGCAAGAATAACATCACAACAAACAATCACATCCGATCTTATCAAACTATCAATCCAGCTCGGACAAATGCCAATACTCGTCCAAGCTCCAAACGGCAATTATCAAATTAAACGCCAATAAACTCGGAAATATATCCGAACAATGCAAACAGCTTTTTACAAAAAGCACCAAATTTTCAAACAAGTCAATTTTAAAAGGCTCAAAAACAGGAGCCATACTATTATCCGCTTACAAAAAACAGTCAGATTACAAGAACAAAAAACAAATTCACAAAGGTCTTTTCATAACAACCTAAACATTATCGGCCTCATCTTCCGCATCCCCATCATCCTCAATCAACTGACCATCTCGAACTATCTTCCCAGGGTCCATGCCAGAAAGATCGGCATCGGGAACCAAAAACTTCACCTGCAACCTTGCCCTTTCAAAACCTTCAACAAACGAGTCCAAAATCTCATCCACCTTTTTCTGCTCCATATCCTTAAGCTGAGCAGTCACCTCAATCAACCGACTTTGCACGTTCACCAGATCGCTTTCCTTCTTCTTCAAATCCTCAACATCCTTAGCATAACTTTCCTTAGTCTCCTTCAGCAACTTCTCGGTCTCAGTCAAACGAGCTTGAAGCTCAGCAGCAAGATTCTCACACTTAATCAACTCTTCCTTCAAAACAGACACCTCACCTTTCTCAGCAGCCACTCCCTTATGTTTCAATTCCTGACTTCGACCCAGACTTGCAAGGCGCAACCCAACAACCTGGATGGCAAAACAAACTCATAAGAAAACAAAAGGAAAAATAAGGAAAACATCAGTAACTTGTTACCTGCATATATTGCCCAACAGCCACATCCCCGACCTCCTTGGCAAGAGTTACATCGGCCGACGATTGGCAATACTCATCCACAATAGCCATGTAAGGATATTCCTTTCCCCACACCGAAAACGCCTCACTTTCCTCAGAAATCTCGTGCAGCCTTTTTTGATTCCCCATAAAAGCCTATAACTCTTCAAGAGGAACCCCAAACTCTTTCTCATCAGAATCATCTGATAATTCCACAAGCTTGGACTTCTTCCTTTTCTTCGCGATAACTTTCCTCCGCCCTTGACGAGGCTGCGAAACCTCGCCAGTACCAACAACCTTCTCAGCATTAGATGACGACACCTCTTTCTCCAAATTTTCCAAATTTTACCGCGTCCTTAGCGATGCAGCAGAAACGCCAGGATACTTCCCACCTGAAGAAAACATATCGTGTTAGAATTTTTCAACAAGAAACACAAACATTAACATAAACCCTAGAAACTCACCTAGATACTCTACAACAGTACCCTTATCCTCTTCCCACTTCAGCAACTCATACATCGATATCAAATTTTTTCGATCAACATTCTCCACCAAAAATTCTATCAGACACTCATTCCTCGGCGATATAACCTCCGGACCGAGTATATTTTGCGGCTCCGAGCACCAAAAGAGGGGAAATTTCTCAGCAAGGTTTTCATCAATAAAAAACGGAAAATCCTCTTCTGAACTCTTAACTTTAAAATACATCTCCTTGAAGTCTTTAAAAGAAGATTTGTACAGTTTAAAAATCCCAAAACCCGGAGTGCTATTGAAATTTACCCAACCTCCTTTCCAAACACCTTTAGCTTGAAATAAGGAAAAGAACAAATCCACAGACGGCACTTCCTCCAGAAACTCCATCAAAACCTCAAAAGATCGAAGGAAAGCCCATCCATTTAGATGAAGCTGTGAGGGAGCACAGTTGAGCTGCTTAAGAACTTGACACTCAAACTCCGTAAAAGGAAGCCTAACCCGCAACTCTTCAAGCACACAGCTATGCATGTAAAAGAACCCAAACCCCCACTCTCGGTGATAAACCCTATCATCCACACTACATGATAACAACTCCACCTTGACTCCGGAACCTACCCTCACTATTTTATTCACATCCACCTCCCTCACCGCCGCTTCATCAGAAAAAAGTGAAACCCGTGATTTAACATCTTCCCCTACCCAATCATACGACTAATCCACCCTATCCTTCTTCTCTTTCCCAAACCCCATTAGATCGAAAAGCAATAGAAGAAGAAACGAAAAAAGGAAAAACACAAGAGAAAGCACAGAAATGGATCAGAAACAGAAAAAGAGACTCATACCTCTCTTACTCATTCTTCAAAAGAAAGCAAGCATATAACAAACAGCCAACAAAACACCCAGAAAAATCTGAAGAGATTCGAAGAATTAAAGGAACAAAACGTTCCAAATAATCACCCCCCCCACTCCCAAAGCCACATCAAACAGTGAGCCAAACATTGGGAAACCGTGAAAATTAAATGCAACCATTATTCCTTCTCTTTCATCTGGAAATAACGGACACGACTCCCCACGTACCCACATTTCAAACCACTGAACCATCTTTTAATGAAGTAAGTTGATCTGGGGGCTCATCCACTAACCCACACAAGCCGAGTTATAACTCATCAAAAAGTAAAGCTCAACCTGCTTCATTAAAATCCTCCTCAGGCTAAGCTTGGGGGTTGTGATATGGTCACCATTAATACAAATCATAACCGACCATCATCATAACTCGTCTTTGCCGTTATTGTTCGGCCCTTATGAATTATAACTCGGCAAAATTAATGACATTATAACTGACGTCTCAAACGGTATGAATAAAGTCGGTTACAAAACCAATTATCAAGAACGGTCAAATAATCATCTAGAATATAACGGACGATTAAATATCTATAAAAGCAAGGTAAAGTATCTTTTCTCATTCACTCCGAATTAACACCATAACTGACTTAAGCATTGGAGTGCCTTTGCAGGTACACTCCACCCCTTTTGTATTACTCACACCCTCACATCTACAAGGAGAAAGGAGAATTCGGACTCTGAGGAGTGGACGTCCAATCTTGCAGCGTATAGCTCGGCTGACCTTGAGGAGTTGAAGCCGACCTATTTCCCAGGCAAGATCAGGTGTCATATTTATTTTTCTCTTCCATCTTATATTTTCTTATATTTTCATGCTGATATTATTGGGACAACTTTTTTTTAGAATAATTTTAGTGTAATTTGTGTCTTTTATTTTCGATTCTGCTTCATTATTATTAGAAAAATAAGATTGTATTTAACTTTTCTATAAGCACGTGCGCTTTCACTATTTGAATTTCTGGAATGACATAATTTTTTAATTAATCTTGAAAGAAATTTGAATTTAAAGCAACATATATCTATTTTCAACAATGTTACATGAATATAAATATTAGTCACTAATCACCATATAGGAATAACACAGAATCATTACATATATATAATCAAACTGTAGTACAAGTAATATTATCAAACTTTATAAATAATATAAACAAATGCGGCTCACATT
>NC_029790.2:123648029-123651295 GCF_000816755.2 Arachis ipaensis
AATAAGTAATCAATTTTTTAGTTAATAATACATAAATATATATATACAATAAAATGTATTAAAAAAATTATTTAATTTGATCTGTTGATGATTTTATTTGTTTAAAAAGAGTTTCTGTTTTAGTTTAAAAAATATCGTATTATTAACATATAAAATACTTGTGTTTTATAACTAGCAATAATGTAAAAAAAATATAAAACTAAAAACAGAGTTAATATAATAAATATTTTAAACTAATATAATAAATGTTTCGAATTGATATTTATTTATACATTTGTAAGGTATGAAAATACATATAAAGATATTCTTATTAAATACCATCAATTTAAAAATATAAATACTAAATTTATTAATTTTCCTAATAGAAGACCCTTGGGTCGATTTAGAGTTTACGCCTTTGGTATGTACTCTACGTGTGTGGTCTTAAAATTATTTAATAAATATATTTAATCATTTAAATTAAAATTTGAATTTATTATATAATGATATTAAATTAGGAAATTTGATAAATTTATAGATTAACTTGTTTATAGTGTTTATAATTTCTTCTACTTTTTAATTTTAACCGTATTAAGATTTATTATTATTATTACTATTTATTTATTTTTTTAAGCTAGATTGGTTTCAGTTCAACTGTGGGACCCAGCATTATCCAGTACTATATGATTAATCACCGTCCAAGATTAGACCAATACGTTGAACCACAATTAAAGTCAGTAAGTCACGACGTGGTAAGCGTTACGGTGTAGATAGAGAATACGTGTCTGAATAAAATCATTTCTGTTTCGTGTGAACTTGTAACTCGTACAGCACAACACATTCAGAAATTCAAAAGAAAAATTCCAGGGACAAATGTCAACACTCTACATACTAATACTATCAAACAAAAAGAAAACATCCAAGATAAGTGACCCCTTCTGTCCCCACTTTCCACACCCATTTAAGTTCATGGACCATGAAGCAAGCTAAGTCGAGCAACGTACTAATTAACAAAGTTTAAGTGAATTTAGTACCTACGATTATTAAGATCAGGGACGCTTCTAGAGAATTTAGGATTTAGGATCACGAATTGTTTACAATAGAAACCGTCAGAAGTGATGCTCACCACAGGAGGAAGAAGTAGACGCTCTGGATTTTCGTCTCTGATGAAGAAATTGGGCCGAAGCTTCTCAATGAAAAGTACCAGCAGAAGAAAGCGGAGTTTAAGGTCAAAGAAGAAGGGGTTTTGTTTTCCACTGCTGAAATTCAAGCGTTCTCGATCCAAGACGAAGGGGAGATCCCTACGGTGGTGGGGAAAATGAGGATCGGCAAGCGTTGCTGCTTCTTGATCCCCGCTCAACCCCGAAAGAAAAACATTGGTAAGAGCATCGATTAAGAAATTGAAAGTAGTGATGACAAATGTTACGGATCACCACTTTTATAAATATTAGTTGATATTTTAGTCTAATATGTTATTGTTTTTATTATTAGAATTTAAAATTTGACCAAAAATAATGTATATATGTTGATCAACCTATGCTATGTGTTAATTTATGCTGTTAAATATAGTTTTTTGTCTGTATTGTGAAATAAAATGTGTTCATTTGCTCTTACGTACAAAGTGTAGCTAACAATAGAAAAAATTAGATGTTTTTAAGTTTTAACAAAGGCTATGTTTTTTATTTTGGCTTTAGTGGGAGCGGTATCAAAAATTACGCTTTTGGTATTTAGAATCAAATGATGCCTTTAAAAACCAAAAGCTATTTCAAAAGAATAGATTAGACTTATCTGCATCACTTTAGAAATGTATGATATCACTTTAAAAATTACGCTTTTGGTTGTTAATTGTTTACGATGTTTCATTATTCAATGGAGTACAAAGATATGGCAAGATAAAATGTAGACCATGTATTATATGTGTTATCTTTCAGGTAGGTTTATATATTGTTTTCGTGTGGTGAGCTTGTTAGGAGAGGTATAGCTCATCCGTCTCAATGTTGAGTTCGCTCCTGCATTGATTAGATAAGGTATCGGCTTTCAAAGAAAGACGGTGAAAGACACTTGTAAAGGGTGTTTAAGTTAGAAAAAATGTAAGATATAATGTAATTCTGTGTGATTAACGTACATTTCTACTTTTCTCTTTTTTTTGTTATCAAATAAATTAACTCTTTTCTGTACTATAGTGTGGTAACTCGTTTGACTTAATTTTCTGCTCACTCAGCGTGGTGTAAAAGTTATTTGTAACAATTTTTGTCTTTAGACTATTTTGATAAAGACACTAAAAATATTTTTTTTTAACGATGTTTATAAATATCATGATATTATTAGACATCTTTATTAAATCGGTTAATAATTTATTTTTTAATAAATCAGAACAAAATTGGTTTATTATATTAATAATAATAAATTCAGTTGTCTGCATTATCATTATTAGACTTGATTTGATCTGATCGATTTACACAGTTTAAAACGAATCATGTTTAAATTTTTTGATAAAAAGATAAATATATTTCTAATTTTTGTTAAAAAAAAAACTATGATCCAGTAGGTTATGTAAATTGGTCGGTTTAACTGGATTTGATAATAATTGGGTTTATTGTTATTGTTATAAAAAATCGGTTTTATTCTAATTTATTAAGAAATTTAAAAATAACCAGTTCATTAATACGTCTAATAATAATGCGACACATAAGTATCTTTATAAAAAGATGTTTTACACGTCTTTATGGGAATATCCTCCTTTTTTTTGTGTTAAGATAAATAGTTTGTTTTATTTAACACTTTATCGATTTATAAGGTTGATGGATACGAGCTATAGCGTATGGATCATATATCGTCGATCGCGCATCGCCGCGTTCTTTCTCCAACTTTTCTATTCTCCAACTTTTCTATTCGCAGCTCCGCACTCCAACCCTGATCGTTGGAATATCGTGCCTCTCCATGCAACACTTCGTCCCGTGATACCGCGACCTCCTCCCCCGAACCCTCTCGTCGCGACGCACATCTCTCCCTGCAGTTCCTCGTGCTTCGTCGCCTCCGTTGGCAACTTATCGTCCAACAACGCCGCATCCCCCCTCTCCCCACAATCTTCTCTTCTTTTTCCTCTTAAGTTTTGGATTATTCTTTCTATTAGTTTTGGATTTATTTTTTTTAGGTTTTGGATGTACTTTTGTTATATGTTTTGAATGTTTTTTCTTTTTAGTTTTTTTGATAAATTTTTTTAATAGTTTTAGAAGTTTCTTTTCTTAGTTTTTAGATGTTCTTTTTTTAATAATTTTTTATATCTC
>NC_029790.2:123651964-123662677 GCF_000816755.2 Arachis ipaensis
GATGTTTTTATATTCGAAATTAATTCGTTCTTTATTATAATTAAAAGTCTTTTGAAAAATCTTTAACAATAATTTTGGATTTTTTTTGTTACAATTTTTTTATTTTTTTTTTACGGTGAATGGGGTAAAAATAAAATTAGAGTCATTCTTGAGTTGGAGCACTGCTTTTTTTTTTCTTTTTCGTTAACAACTCTTTCTTTACTAATTGGCTGCAGTTGGGTGCACTGCTAGTTAATTACTAAGAATTGTAAAGATTAACACAAATCATTAACAAATTTTTTAAAAAATTACAGTCCTATCTCAACAGAAATACATTAAAAATTACCTCCAACAAAACTAACAACAACAATATGCGTTGTTGAAGGTGCGTAAGAGGAGTGTGAGAATAGAGCAGAAGTGAAAATAGAGAGAAGAAATGAGAGTTCTTGTTTTCTCAATGTACTGAATGATAAACCACACTTTATACTGTTACAACAATCAGACATATACCAACTGAGTTAGAATAATTAGGGGCTAACTAAAAATTATGTTATAGGCTACTTGTTTAACTAACTCATTGTTATAACTAATAAATCAACTAACTAATTGCTAAGCTAGTACATCAAGTAACACCCTCCCTCAAGTTAGGAATGTGTAAGTTGACCAATCCTAACTTGCCAAAGAGTGTGGAGAACATGGACGGAGGCAGCGGTTTGGTCAGGATGTCCACAACCTGTTCAGTGGTAGAGATGGAAAGAAGATGAATAAGACCTTCTTGAAACTTGTCACGTATAATGTGGCAATCGGCCTCTATGTGCTTCGTGCGCTCGTGGAACACCGGGTTGGAGGCGATGTGAATTGCAGATTGGCTGTCACAGTAGGTGCTGATGGGCTTGGTGAGAGGCATTCCCAAATCCTTCAAAATGAAATTGAGCTAAATAGCCTCCTTAGTAGCAGCAGCGAGCGCCCGATATTCAACTTTGGCTGAACTGCAAGCAACTGTCACTTGCTTTTTGCTCTTCCATGAAACCAGGGCAGTGTTGATGTAGAAGCAGTTGGATGTCATAGATCTTCTTGAATCAGGACATGCTGCCCAATCGGAATCAGCAAATCCAGTGACACAGAGATCAGAGGTGGCCGAGAACACTATGCTAGTGACAGGTGAAGCTTTCATGTATCAGAGGATTCGATGGACATCACTGAGGTGAGAAGTAGTGGGGTGGTCAAGGTATTGACTCAACTTTTCAATGGCGAAGCTAATGTCAGGTCGGGTGTTGGTCAAATAGAGCAATTTGCCAACTAACTTTTGATATTGTGTAGAATCTGAGAGGGGAATGCCTTCAATTTTGCTAAGTTTGGTACTGTAGTCCATAGGGGTAGAAGCAGGCTTACAGTTCTCAAAACCAGCATCCTTCAAGATGTCCATAGCATACTTTTTTTATTAAGAAGAATGCCTTCTTTCGATTGTGCAACTTTCATCCCAATAAAGAATTTCAAATCTCCAATGTCCTTGATTTTGAACCTATCATCCAAGACTGTTTTGACTACATTAATTTCTCCCAAATCATTTCCAACCAATATAAAATCATCAACGTAAACCAACAATGCGGTGAATCCAAATTCAGTGTGCTTAGTAAACAAACTATAATCAGCCTTTGACTAAACAAAACCCAACTCAACCAGAACAGATTTCAGCTTTGTATTCCACTGTCGACTCGCTTGTTTTAGACCATAAAGCGACTTTTCAAGCTTGCACACTTGGCCAGCTTTGACGTCTAACCCTTGAGGTGGTTTCATGTACACCTCCTCATCCAAATCGTCGTGCAAGAATGCGGTATTGACATCAATTTGCTTGAGGAACCATCCCTTTTCCGCAGCCACAGCCAAGACAACTCTCAAGCTGCCCAGCTTCATCACAGGGCTAAATGTATCCCGATAGTCAATCTCAGGGACTTGGGTGAATCCCTTCGCCACAAATCGTGCCTTGTAGCATTTGATGCTGCCATCAGGGTTGTATTTCACTTTGAAAACCCACTTGTTGCCAATTGCCTTCTTGGCGGGTGGAAGTGAAGTGAGCTTCCAAGTTTGACTTTGCTTAAGAGCTTGGAGTTCATTCTTAATAGCATCAACCCAACAAGATTGAGTAATTGATTCACTGTAGTGTTTGGGTTCAATGTTAGAAGAGATGGCTAGAGAATATGCAGTATGTGATGCAGAAAATTTTTCATATGACAAATAATTCGATAAAGGGTACCTTTCAGATTTTTGAGTGGAAGCTGAGAAGTGGTAGCATTTAGACAATGATAGTTGTGCAAATGTGATGGTGCTCTGCGAATTCTTGTTGATTTTTTTAACAGGGGCAGTGGTGATGCATGTTAAGGTGCAAGTGTGTGATTTTGTGGCATATTTGTTTGATTAGGTGATGGAGATTGAATTGGTGGTTGATGCGTGAGCATCTTTCCTATCTTTTCCTAGTGAATTTGCATTCAAATTGTTGACTTTAATCAAGAATTAAATATCTTTTAGCTACTATAGATGCTACTTTGAGTCATGTGCAATTCTGTTTATTTCAGGTGGCATTCGGATGGATTTGATGGAGTTTCTGTAGAAAAAGAGAAGAAAGTGAATGAAGCTGTCAACCCTGACCTCCCTGCACTCTAATATGAATAACTCGAGCTACAGAGGTCTAATTGACGTGATTCGAGTGGCGGAGCTTTTCAACGATGTATAATATTCTATACTTCTTCTCCAGAAATTCGGCAAGGGTGGCGCCTAACTTGGGATTCTCCAAGTTAGGCACCAAGACAAACTTAATCCATCAATTACATGCTGCATAAGTGGCGCCTAACTTGGGTTTCACCAAGTTAGGCGCCAGGGCAAGCAAGTCACGCCAATCCTTGTTGCCTCCTCCAAGTTAGGCGCCACATCCTCCCAAGTTAGGCGCTAGGACCAGCTGCAACATTCAAAGCAATTCGGCCATGCTCAAGTTAGGCGTCACACTTCACCAAGTTAGGCGCCAATTATAAGAAGCAAAGTAGTCCCCCTTTCATCCATCAATACCTGCACAAGACATTAAGTGATTTTGATTAAATTTTTATTTTATTTATAAATAGGAAAATGTATTATTTAGTTTTAGAAAATATACTTTTACATTAATTAGGATTTGATATAAAAGAGAAAAAAATCAGCCTTTCGGGTTCATCTCTTCTCTTCCACCTTATTTCGCATTCTACAATTTTTCAGAATCCTTGTTTTCTCTCTGAACCATGAGCAACTAAACCTCCACTGTTAAGGTTAGGAGCTCTATTTATTCTATGGATTAATACTATGACCTTTCTATTTTAATTCATGTATTGATTTCAATTTCAAGAATTGTTTTCGTTCTTTATCTTATGAATCTGGGTGGAACGGAAGTATGACCCTTATTCTAATTGAGTTCTTGTAAACCTTGGAAAAGCAATTTACCTGAACAACAGCTTGAAAACAAATACTTCTAAATCACTAATTATCTGGACTTAACGGAATACATGACATATAATCCTCTTATATTTGGATAATTAGGGTTTCTGTGGTACATAAACTAGTTTTGAACTTAACCCTCTAATTGGAATCAAGTGACCAAGGAATTGGCGGTTGATAAAGGTTAGAGGAGACTAAAAAGGTCTAAGGAATTAGGGTTTAATGACATATAGTTTGCCATGAATTGAATCTTTCATGATTAAAGTAGTTGGTAAGAAAAGTAAATCTGGAAAATAAATATCTTTGAAACCTTAACTGCTTTCTCCATATATTTCACAAACCGTTTACTGCTTGCTTTCTGATATTCTGAATTTACTGTTAATGCTTTTGAACTCTCAAAACACCATTTGCTGTTTGTCTGACTAAGTAAATCATGCGATCATTGTTGTTTAGTCCATCAATCCTTGTGGATCGACCCTCATTCACTTGAGGTACTACTTGGTACGACCTGGTGCACTTGCCGGTTAGTTTGTGGGTTATAAATTCCGCACCAAGTTTTTGGCACCGTTGACAGAGATTGACTATGATTGACAACTATTAGTTGTTTGATTGCTTAGATTAGGCATTTTAGCTTTGATTTTATTTAATTTTGCCCTTTAATTTTCGAATTTTTTTAGCTACTATTTTTCCTTAATTTCTGAAATTAAGTTTGGTGTTTCCTAGTTAATTTAACTTTAATTTTCTTGTCATTTTTTATATATAAATTTCGAAATTCCTAGTTTAATTTTTGTCATCATTTTCGAAAATTTTTAACTTTAATTTGTTTGTGTTTTATTCTATTTCTTTACACAGGTTACCTCACTGGGAATTCTCTACACTCTGACGTAGAGAATTCCACTTTTCTTATTTTCTGTCTGTTTATGAGCAGGAACAAAGATAAGGAACCTCTTACAGATTTTGATCTTGAACTTGAAAGGAATCTGAGGCGGCACTTGCAATAAGCTAGACTTTACAAGGCTAGTGAAAATTTGAGTGAGACTTTTGAAAAGGAAGCTGCAGAGTCCACTATGGATCATAGTTGTGTTGTTAATGCCAATGTGGCAAATCTGAATGAGAATGAACAACCTAGAAGACTACTTGGCTCATACACTGCCCCCAATGCAGATCTTTATGGAAAAAGTATTGTGGTGCCTCCTATAGCTGCAAACAACTTTGAACTGAAGTCTCAGCTAGTCTCTCTTGTGCAACAAAATTGGCAGTATCACGGACTTCCTCAGAAAGACCCAAATCAATTTATTTCTAATTTTCTGCAGATTTATGATACTATGAAGATGAATGGAGTGAATTCTGAAGTTTACAAACTCATGCTCTTCCCATTTGCTGTGAGGGATAGAGCAAAGCCATGGTTAGATTATTAGCCCAAGGAGAGTTTGGACACTTAGGATAAGGTGGTCACTGGATTTTTGTCTTAATTTTTCCCACCACAAAAGCTGACTAAGCTAAGGGTGGAGGTTCAGACCTTCAAGCAGAAAGATGGTGAGACCCTCTATGAAGCTTGGGAGAGATACAAGCTGCTGACCAGGCAATACCCTCCTGACATGTTTTTTAAATGGAATCAGTTGGAGATCTTTTATGAGGGCTTATGTGAAATATCCAAGATGTGTTTAGATAATTCTGCAGATGGTTCATTGCACATGAAGAAGACACCTGAGGAGACTACTGAGCTTATTGAGTTGGTTGCTAACAACCAATATCTCTACTCATCTAACAGGAATCCTGTGAACTCTGGGACCCCTCAGAAGAAAGGCGTTTTGGAAGTAGAGGCTTTGGATGCTCTTCTTGCTCAGAACAAAATTTTGTCTCAGCAGATGAATTTGATTACTCAACAATTGAGTGGGATGCAGGTTTCAGCTATTAATACTCAGAATGCCCCTCAAGAGGCTCCTTATGACATGACTGGTAGCTATATGCAAGGTGAGAATTATGATTATGCTCAATCTCCTTCTAAACAGGTCAATTACATGGGGAATGCTCCTAGAAACTCCAATAATGATCCATATGCTAAGACCTATAATCAGGGATGGAGAAATCACCCAAATTTGGGGTGGAGAGAGCAACTTCAGAGATCACAAAATTTTAATAATAATTCTCAGGGCGGTTTCCAGTAGAATAGTTATAATAACCGCCCATTTTAGTCTCATCAACAATAACCACCTCAGCAGGCAAATTCTCAACCCTAGAAGAACACTAATTTGGAAGCACTACTAGCTAGTTTTATGCAGGAGACTAGAGCTTCACTCAGAAACTTGGAGGTGCAAGTAGGCCAGTTGAGCAAACAAGTACCTGAGAGGCCTCCAAGTATATTTCCTGGTGATACAGTGGTGAACCCAAGAGAAGATTGCAAGGCCATTCAATTGAGAAGTGGTAAAGTAGCTGGTTCTAAGACTAAGGTCAATGAGGAGCTAGTTGAAAATGAAGCTCCAGAGGAAAAGAAAGAAGAGGTGGAGCACGTCCCTTCTAGGCGTGCAGATAATCTATTCTCAGTCTCTCTTGACACTCATCCTACATTGCCTAAGGCTCCTGAGTACAAGCCTAAAATGCCATATCCTCAGAGACTTCAAAAGGCTTCCAAAGACAAGCAATTTTCCAGATTTTTAGAAGTCTTCAAGAAGCGTCAAATCAACATTCCTTTTGCTGAAGCTCTTGAGCAAAGGCCTCTCTATGCTAAATTCATGAAAGAACTGTTGACTAACAAGAGGAATTGGAAGGAAAATGAGACAGTGGTGTTAACTAAGGAATGCGGTGCTATTATTCAACATAACCTTTCTGAGAAGTTGCAGGATCCAGGAAGCTTTGTAATTCCTTGCACCATTGGAGATGTCACTATTCAGAGATCTTTGTGTGATCTTGGAGCTAGCATCAACCTCATGCCACTTTAGTGATGAAAAAGCTCCAAATTGAGGAGGTAAAATCCATTCATATTTCTCTTCAACTTTCTGATCTTTCTATTAAAATTCTTGTGGGGGGTTTTTGAGGATTTACTTGTGAAAGTTGGTTACTTGTGAAAGTGGGGCCATTTATTTTTCCTCCTGATTTTGTCATATTGGATATGGAAGAGGATCAAAAGTCCTTTATTATTCTTGGAAGACCCTTTTTAGCTACAGGTAGAGCTTTGATTGATGTGCAAAAGGGTGAATTAACCCTAAGGGTCAATAAAGAACAGGTGATCCTTAATGTATTTGAAGCTATTAAACACCCTAATGATTCTGAGGGGTGTATGAGCGTTGATGTTGTTGAACCACTTGTTCAAGAGGTATTAGAAGCTGAGGTACTTGATGATATTCTGGATCCTCTCTCTGATTATGAATTACTTGAGATTGATGATTCACCACCCCAGAAGGACATGGTGAGCACGCCTAAGGTGGGGGGAGAAATCTCTAAGCTTGAGCTAAAGCCCTGGCCTCCTTCTTTGAAATATGTGTTCCTAGGTGAAAATGATTCATATCTAGTGATTATTAGCTCTTCCTTACAGCCTGCTGAGGAAGAGGTGTTGATTACAGTTCTTAAGAGTCATAAAACAGCTCTTGGGTGGACCATTGATGATTTAAAGGGGATTAGTCCAACCAAGTGTATGTACAAGATCCTTCTTGAAGATGATGCTAAATCGGTTGTGCAACCACAAAGGAGACTCAATCCAACTATGAAAGAGGTGGTCCAAAAAAAGGTAATGAAAGTATGGGAAGCCGGCATTATATACCCTATTTCTGACAGTCCTTGGATGAGTCCTGTGCAGGTAGTTCCCAAGAAAGGAGGGATGACAGTGATCAAAAATGAAAAGAATGAGCTAATTCCTACAAGGACCGTCACAGGATGGAGAATGTGCATAGATTACAGGAGGCTCAACATTGCTACAAGGAAGGATCACTTCCCCCTGCCTTTCATTGATCAGATGCTTGAGAGGTTAGCTGGTCATGCTTTTTATTATTTTCTAGATGGATATTCTGGATATAACCAAATTGCAGTGGACCCTCAAGATCAAGAGAAGACGGCATTCACATGTCCTTTTGGAGTATTTGCTTACCGGAGAATGCCATTTGGACTCTGTAATGCCCTAGCAACTTTTCAAAGGTGTATGCTTTCAATTTTTTTGATATAGTTGAAAAGTTTATTGAGGTATTTATGGATGATTTTTCTGTTTTTGGTAATTCTTTTGAATCCTGCCTTAAGCATTTATCTCTGGTCTTGAAACGATATCAAGAATCAAACCTTGTTTTAAATTGGGAGAAATGTCACTTTATGGTCACAGAAGGTATTGTTCTTGGACACTGGATTTCAAGCAAGGGAATTGAGGTTGATAGAGCAAAGGTGGAGGTAATTGAAAAATTACCATCACCAACTAATGTTAAGGCAGTCATAAGTTTCTTGGGTCATGCAGAATTTTATAGAAGATTTATAAAGGATTTTTCTAAAATTGCTAATCCATTGAGCAACTTATTGGTTGCTGATGTTCCTTTTGTATTTGATACTGAATGTCTGCATGCTTTTGAAACTCTGAAAGCAAACCTTACCTCTGCTCCTAGCATAGCTCCCCCTGACTGAGATTTGTCATTTGAACTAATGTGTGATACTAGTGATTATGCTATAGGAGCTGTTTTAGGACAGAGGCACGGTAAGTTTATGCATGTCATTTACTATGCTAGTCGTGTATTAAATGATGCTCAAAAGAATTACACAACTACAGAAAAAGAATTATTAGCTATTGTGTATGCTATTGATAAGTTTAGGTCCTATTTAATTGGTTCTAAGGTTATTGTTTATATTGATCATGCTGCTTTGAAGTACCTTCTAACCAAATAGGATTCTAAACCAAGATTAATCAAATGGGTGCTGCTCCTTCAGGAGTTTGATATTGAGATCAAAGATAGGAAAGGGTCAGAAAATCAAGTGGCTGACCACCTTTCCAGGATTGAACCTGAAGAAGGCGTGCAACCACCCACAGTTGTGACTGAAACATTTCTGGATGGGTAACTTTTTGTCATTCAGCAGGCTCCATGGTTTACGGACATTACAAATTACAAAGTCATGAATTTCATTCCAAAAGAGTATAGTAAACAACAAGTGAAGAAGCTACTGACTGATGCAAAGTACTACTTTTGGGAGGAACCATATCTTTTTAGAAGATGCTCAGATGGTATAATCTGGAGGTGTGTTTCAGATGAGAAAACACAGTAGATTCTTTGGCACTATCATGGCTCTGATTATGGAGGCCACTTTGGTAGTGAAAGAATAGCTACAAAGGTCCTTCAGAGTGGTTTTTACTGGCCGACTCTCTTCCGGGACTCAAGAGCATTTGTGAAGAACTGTGACAGATGTGAAAGAGCTAAGAATCTCCCTGCCAACCATGGGATGCCATGGCAAGGGATTCTTGAGATTGAGTTATTTGATGTGTGGGGTATTGACTTCATGGGACCTTATCCACCCTCATATTCCAATAATTATATCCTGGTGGCAGTTGATTATGTGTCCAAGTGGGTGGAAGCTGTGGCTCTGCCCACCAATGATGCCAAAGTGGTGATGAGCTTTCTTCAGAGATATATCTTCAGCCGATTTGGTGTCCCAAGGACACTCATTAGTGATGGTGGAAGTCACTTCTATAACAGACAGCTGGACTCACTTCTATAATAGATAGCTGGACTCACTTCTACAGAGGTATGGAGTCCGTCATAAAGTGGCAATCCCCTATCACCCTCAGACAAGTAGACAGGTTGAGGTTTCTAACAGAGAACTCAAGAGGATTCTAGAGAAGACCATCAGTATCTCACGGAAGGATTGGTCTAGAAAGCTTGATGATACTCTCTGGGCATACCGGACAGCATACAAGACTTCTATTGGCATGTCCCTTATCAGTTGGTCTATGGTAAAGCCTGTCACATGCCAGTTGAGCTGGAGCATCAAGCTTACTGGGCAATCAAGTTTATGAACTTTGATGCTCAAGCTGCAGGAATAAAGAGGATACTTCAGTTGAATGAGCTTGATGAATTCAGATATTCTGCCTATGAGAATTTCAAGCTCTATAAGGAGAGAACTAAGATATGGCATGATAAGAAGATTGCCATCAGAGTCTTTGAGCCAGGTCAGAGAGTGCTGAAATCAGAAGAGAACAAAGATATGGCATGACAAGAAGATTGCCATCAGAGTCGTTGAGCCAGGACAGAGGGTGCTTCTGTTTAATTCTAGGCTCAAACTCTTTCTCGGAAAGCTGAAATCCGGGTGGTCAGGACCGTTTGTGGTAACCAGAGCATCACCGTATGGTCATGTGAAAATTTAGGAAGAGAATTCTAACAGAAGGTTTACAGTTAATGGCCAGATATTGAAGCACTATTCTGGAGGTGAGATTGATCGCCAAGGGTCTACTCATCTGCTGACCTAGCATAACTGACCATCAAGCTAGTGACGTTAAAGAAGTGCTTGTCGGGAGACAACGCGATATTTTTGTATCCCTTAGTTTGATTTCTTTTACTTTGATTTTGTTATTTGTTTGGTTTTATTTGAGTTTCTACTATTTTTTCTCTATTTTACGTGTGTTTGGATCATGCAGAATAATTAGAAAAGAAATAGGTACCTGAAGACAGAGTTTCGGACACCCTGGAGTAGCTTGGTTCAGATTGGGTGGCACATAACTTCAAAACCTCAAGTTAGGCGCCACATTTATGCTCAATTTGGGTGTTACTCACTAGAGGGGTGGCGCCTAACTTCACCCCTTGAAGTTAGGCGCCAATGCTGCATACAAGTTTGGTGTTACTCTCGGGAAGGATGGCGCCTAACTTGGCTCCATCAAGTTAGGCGCCACACCAAGCGTTAGAATTGCATCCAATTCGGGAGGCCTGAAGTTAGGCACCAGGGATGTCAAGTTAAGTGCTAGGTTGGGGCTTCAAATGTAGTTAGGCACCAGGGATGTCAAGTTAGGCACCCAAGGAGAAGTAGCACATGAAGTTAGGCGCCGTTTATGTCAGGTTAGGCGCCAGCCCCCTAACTTTGACTAGTTCCAAACCAAATCAAGCCTATTAATACACTGAATCTCCACTAATTGCACTATATTCCCTTCCCTTTTTCAAAGCCTTCAACCCTGTGCACCATGCCCGTGACCCCTGCCCCCTTCCATTCCCAACATATGCTCCATTCCCCATACCTACCCGTGACACCCT
Source organism: Arachis ipaensis (assembly GCF_000816755.2). NCBI lineage: Eukaryota > Viridiplantae > Streptophyta > Magnoliopsida > Fabales > Fabaceae > Arachis > Arachis ipaensis. The sequence goes on from NC_029790.2 coordinate 123,662,608, forward strand.
CTCCTTCCCAATCCACTACCCGTGACACTTCCCACCCCAACGAATCCCCACCCAACCCTCTATATAAGCC
>NC_029790.2:123662763-123691020 GCF_000816755.2 Arachis ipaensis
CCCCCCCTCTATCCCATCTCCAGACACACACAATAACTCTCCCTTCCCTCATCACAACACAAACCCCTCTCAACAATCCTCACCCCCTTCTCTATAAACACAACACATTCTCCCCATCCTAACTGTGCTCCCTTGTCCCAACCTTCACCCCCTTCCATACACATTACACCCCTTCCACTAACCCCATTCTGTCCATCCCCTCTTCTTTTCTTTATCCTTTTCTGTGTTCATTCAGTAAAAAAAATAGAATAAAAAAGAAAATTTTAAATTTAATTTTTATTTTCTTCTTTTGCAATTTCTTCTTTCACTCCCCTCTGTCTTCCCCTTTGTCTTTTTCTAATTTGCTCGGAGACGAGAAAAAGTTTTAAGTTTGGTGTTGTCGCTTTACTTGTTTGTTTTCTCTATTTTCTGTAATGGCACCCAAAACTAGTGCGCCTCAAAGAAGAGGAAAGGCAAAGAGCCAGCCGCCAGTTCTCATGATACACACAGGTTTCAATCCAAAATCCATGAAGAACACTTTTATGATCATACTTACAAGAAGGATGTGACTCCGAAAGTGAGATTTGCACTGAAACCGGATGAATATCCAGAAATTCAATTTGAAATTGAGAGAAAAGGGTGGCATTTTTTATGTAACCCGCACATGGAGGTTGGACAACTGATGGTCCAAGAATTTTATGGAAATCTCTGGGTCACGTACAAGGATGTTGAGTGGGTCAATGAGAAGAATTATCAGAGTTATGTGAGAGGTAAGGTCATTGATTTCAGCCCAAGAAGCATCCGACAGGCCCTCCATCTGCTGCGTCCACCTCAGCTATTTGCCTATTACAGTGAGAGGATGCATAGAGACCAGGAACTAGACCAAGTCATTGAAGAATTATGCATTCTGGGTTCTCAGTGGAGGATAGGTGCATAGGGGAAGCCAAACCAACTAAAGAGCACTGATCTTCTTCCTGTAGCTAGGGGATGGTTAGACTCATCCGAAGGTCTATCATGCCTACTAGCAACCGATCCAAATGTACTGTGGACCGAGCTGTCATGATTTATTGTATCATGCCTACTAGGCTTGGTTTTCCACATCTGATTTACCGCTTGTGTGAAGCAGCAGCGGTAAAGGTGGAGAATAACTTTCCCATTCTTGTTGAGAGATCAATTACTAAGAAGACCATGGAGACTCATAGGGAACAGCACAGGGTCCCCAGAGAAGAGCAAGTTGAGGAGGAAGCTCAACAGGACCAGCCACCATTGCCTCAGGGACACTACTTCCCACTTCAGGAATACTAGAAGTAGCTCACTTCCTCTATTGAGCAGATGAGGATCACGCAGGATAGCCGCTGGCAGCAGTACACTGCGTCTATTGAGGAAATGAGGGTGACACAAAACAACCGTTGGGAGTATATCACCACCACCCTTGATCAAATGAGAGCTGCTCAGGACTCTCAGCACCAGAAGATATTCCAGCTGAGACGGGATTATAGCCACCTGAGAAGAACATATGGATCACAGACAGAAGAGAGAGATCCCCACCATGGAGATTGAGTTGGCTTAGTTCCTTTCACTTCCTATATTATTTTGCCATTACTATGTCATGTTCCTGTTTTTTGCTGTTTTGTCTTACTTTCTGCATGATCCTTTGTTATTTCAATTCCTAAGTTCTAGTTTAATTTGCTATTTTAATTCCGTTATTTGCTTTTAATTCTGAAAAGTGTCTCAGGTATCGGTCACTGAGCTTGAATTCAAAAGAAAAAAGAAAAGAAAAAGATGTATTATATGAGAAATAGAGTTTATAACAAAGAGTAGTCTTATTTACTTAAATGTGGTGGTATTCTTTGTGATTCTGAATGCATGACATGAACCGTGCATATTTGAATTTGAATCAAAGGATGTTGATGTATAAGGAACAGAAATTTAGAGAAGTATTATGAATTCTCTGAATTAAATAAAAGCTTAATCTTTGAAGAAAAAGAAACAGCAAAAAAATAAAAATAAAAGCAAGGTCCAAGGCTCTGAGCATCAATGACTGGGGAGGTCAGACAAGATTAAAAGCTCAAAGAGTTGTTTTCCTAGTCATATGGTTGTGGTGTAAATGTGTTAAGTAATCCTTGAGACAGAACACTAAAAGTCGAGATCAAATGCATTTAACAGAGTATGCCAAAGGCTTTGAGCCCCACTGTCTGGGAGTAACTGAAAGAAAAATCAGAACTTAAAGAGGGTTCCCCAGTTAAGTGCTTGTGGTGTTTTTGTGTCAAGTAATCCTTGAGACAAAACATTTAAAGATACGGCTAGGTTCAGGGTGCAAAGCACCAAAGAAAAGAGAATTAAAGGAAATTTGATGTGTTCAAGGATTAAACTGAAGTATAAAAGATTAGAGAATTCATAATATTATCCGGATTCTAATTCCGAATGACAGTGATATTCCTCTTATTCAAAGGAGAATGAGATGCCAAAACTATTCAGGATTGCAATAGGTAAACCCCACTTTAAGAAGAGACATGAGCTTAATTGAACTCTCACTTCTCATGCAAATTCACATTTTAAACCTGTATTAGTTTTGGTTGCTTGAGGACAAGCAACAACTCAAGTTTGGTGTTGTGATGCGTGATCATCTTTCCTATATTTTCCTAGTAAATTTGCATTCAAATTGTTGAGTTTAATCAAGAATTAAATATCTTTTAGCCACTAAGGACGCTACTTTGAGTTGTGTGCAATTCTGTTTATTTCAGGTGGCATTCAGATGGATTTGATGGAGTTTTTGTAGAAAAAGAGAAGAAAGCGAATGATGCTGTAAACCCTGACCTCCTTGCACTCTAACATGAATAACTTGAGCTACAGAGGTCCAATTGACGTGATTCCAGTGGCGTTGGAAATCTAACTTCTAGAGCTTTCCAACAATTATCTATACTTCTTCCCCAGAAATTTGGCAAGGGTGGCGCCTAACTTGGCATTCTCCAAGTTAGGCGCCGAGACAAACTTAATCCATCAATTGCATGCTGCATAGGTGGCACCTAACTTGGGTTTCACCAAGTTAGGCGCCAGGTCAAGCAAGTCACGCCAATCCTTGCTGCCTCCTCTAAGTTAGGCGCCATATCCTCCCAAGTTAGGTGCCAGGACCAGCTACAACATTCAAAGCAATTCGGCCATGCTCAAGTTAGGCGCCACACTTCACCAAGTTAGGCGCCAACTATAAGAAGCAAAGTGGTCCCCCTTTCATCCATCAATACCTACACGAGACATTAGGTGATTTTGATTAAACTTTTATTTTATTTATAAATAGGAAAAGATATTATTTGGTTTTAGAAAATATATTTTTACGTTAATTAGGATTTGATATAAAAGGGAAAAGAATCAGTCCTTCGGGTTCATCTCTTCTCTTCCACCTCATTTCGCACTTTACAGTTTTTCAGAATCCTTGTTTTCTCTCTGAACCATGAGCAACTAAACCTCCATTGTTAAGGTTAGGAGCTCTGTTTATTCTATGAATTAATACTATTACCTTTCTATTTTAATTCATGTTTTAATTTCAATTTCAAGAATTGTTTTCGTTCTTTATCTTATGAATCTGGGTGGAACGGAAGTATGACCCTTATTCTAATTGAGTTCTTGTAAACCTTGGAATATAACTGAACAACAACTTGAAAAAAAATTTTCCTAAATCACTAATTATCTTGACTTAACGGGATACGTGACATATAATCCTCTTATATAGCACATAAACTAGTTTTGAACTTAACCCTCTAATTGGAATCAAGTGACCAAGGAATTGGTAGTTGATGAAGGTTAGAGGAGACTAAAAAGGTCTAAGAAATTAGGGTTTAGTCACATATAGTTTTCCATGAATTGAATCTTTCATGATTAAAGTAGTTGGTAAGAAAAGTAAATCCAGAAAATAAATATCTCTGAAACCTTAACTACTTTCTCCATATATTTCACAAACCATTTACTGCTTGGTTTTTGATATTCTGAATTTACTATTAATGCTTTTGAACTCTCAAAACACCTTTTGCTGTTTATCTAACTAAGTAAATCAGGCAATCATTGTTGTTTAGTCCATCAATCCTCGTGGGATCAATCCTTATTCACTTGAGGTACTACTTGGTACGACCCGGTGCACTTGCCGGTTAGTTTGTGGGTTATAAATTCTGCACCAGTGGTGTATGTGCTGAATTGAAATTTTATGGGGCATCATTATTATTGTTGGAAATCTCAGTGTGTGAGTTGGATGCATGCGATGCTTGATAATTAGTGTGTGATGTGTGAGGTTGGAGAATGATGTCATATGCAAAAAGGTCAGTTTTGAACTGAATAGAAGATGCAGTGTGTGTGCTTTGGTCAGGGTGTGTGCTTAAGTATGAAAGATGATCTTCATAGAAAGACACATCTCTTGAAGTAAAGATCTCTCTAGTCTTTAGATTAATTAAGAGATATCCCTTGGTACCCTCCTTGAAACCCAAAAATGCACATCTTTTGGATCTTGAATCCAGTTTCTTTCGATTTGCTTGGAGTGTACTGGCATATGCCAGACACCCAAAAACCCTTAAATGAGATATGTCAGGTAAAGAGTTATGCAAAGCTTGATAAGGTGATAAATTGTTCAGAAAATTTGATGGTAATCTATTCATGATGTGAACTAAATATGAAACTGCATATTGCCAAAAACACTTAGGGACATTTGAGTGATAGAAAATTGCTCTAGTTATTTCAAGAATGTGTTGATGTTTTCATTCAACAATACCATTTTGTTGAGGAGTTTCAACACATGATCTTTGGTGTAATATACCAGTTTCATTGAAGAAGGAGTGCATCAAAAATTCAGTTCCATTATCGGACCTTATACATCTGATTTTGCTGTCGTACTATGTTTTAAAAAGTTTTACAAAAAATTTAATGAGATCAGCAACTTCACTTTTGTTTTTCATGAAGAATACCCAAGTGAACCTTGTTTTATCGTCTACTGTGGTTAAGAAATATCTTTGTCCTCCCGTGGAGGGAATAGCTAGCGAGCCCCAAACATCCACATAAATTAAATCAAAGGAAGTTAATGAAACTGTGCTACTATTATTGAATGGTAATCTCTTTTGCCTTGTTAGGTGACATGAGTCACAAGGTTGTACATCAGTGTCACAATGAATGAATCTGAAAATTTTCTTCATTTTTTTCATTCTATGAGATGGTGCATGGCCTAACCTAAAATGCCATAGCTTTGTGTTTGAAATATTCAGTATTGGCATGTCTACATGAGTTTTATTTGATACCTGTGTAATTTCTGATCGTGAAGCATCACAGTTCAAGGTATAAAGGCCACCACACACTCTAGCTACTCCAATCATCCTCTTCGAGAGTAAGTCATGTATCTTACAATTGTCATCAGTGAAACTCATTTTACAATGCAAATGTTTTGTGGCTTTTGATACTGATATCAATTTGAAATTTAAAGATGGAATGTATAATGCATTTGTGAGGTACAATTTATTTGAAAATTTGATAGTTCCAGCTATGTTGCTAATGGTTTATGCACCATTAGGCAACCGAATGATTATAGGAGCTATCTTGAAATGAGTTTGAAAATCTTCTAGCCAATAGGATACGTGAATAGTAGCTCCTGTATCTATTATCCAAGAACCATGTTTTAATATAGAAATGTTTCAAATGAACACGCTTGACTTAAAATGCATGATATGCACCAAGTTACTTTGATGAGGTACTTGTTCTAGGGTTGTGATTTGGTTAGCACTGTGGATCTGCTTTGCCTCTCCCCTCTTTTGAGTAAAGCTAGTAGGGCTAATTTCTGCTCTGGAGTAAAGTCAACATTGGAAGTTCCATTTTCTTCCACACAACCAGAATCGTCAATGCCATCGCCATTTATTTTAGCACTGAAATTCACTGCTCCCAAACCTCCGTTCGAGTTCAGATTTCTCAGTCTAAGATGAGAGGGAAAACCATGTTTCTTGTAACATACATCCACTGTGTGGCCTCCTTTACCACAGTATGAACACTACATTCTACCTCTTCCCGTTTGTCCTCTCCCAAAGCCTAGGAATCTACCTCGTCTACCTTTTCCTCTCCCTCTACCTTGTGAGACCTCAGCAGTGTTGAAGGATTTGGTAGAGTATAATAAGATCTTGGGGTCTATGGTATCATCCATGGTTTGGTTTTACCTTTCTTGTCTAGTCATCATGGAAAACACAACCTTTAAATCTGGCAGTGGCTCTATTAGCATAACCTGAGCTCTAACATTCGCAAACTGTTCATTAAGTCCTCTTAGGAATCTAGTTACATAATCTTCCATTCTATATTTTTCCATTTCTCCTAATCCACAAGTACACACATATTCACAATTGCAGGGTGGAATAGGCCTGAAATCATCAAATTCTTCCCACAGCGACTTCAGTTTTGTGAAGTATTGTGTCACGCTTATTTCTCCTTGTCTTGTTCCGTATAGCTCCTCCTGCAGTTCTGCAATTCGAAATCTATTACCTTCATGGTACCTATGTTTCAGGTCCTCCCATAGCTCATATGTTACCTTATTCCACATTATGCTTCGGGTGATTTTAGGGTTCAGTGAGATTTTAATCCAGGTTAAGACATATGTATTACATCTATCCCACAGTTCAAACAATGGATCATTCTTATCAGGTTTTTTTAAACTTTCATCAACAAATTTCAGCTTGTTTTTCAATTTTAGGGCTAACCACATCGCGTTGCTCCAACTACTGTAATTCTTGCCATCAAGAATGGTAGGGATGAGGGGAATACCAGTATTTTCGAAAGGATGAAGGTAGAAGTGGTTCGATGAATTTTGGCTAGTGTTGCTACTATTCCTGTTGAGGTGAGCCTGGATCGATGAGATCCTGTTCAAGAACGCCGCGATACCTTGAGGATCGAGGCCTTGGAAGGAATTGCCTTGGTTCATTCAGAATTGCTCTGAATTTTGAGTTGGATCCATCACTAAGTTTCAGATCGTGCACTTGATGTGTGCTTCGATTTGAATTCTGAGCTTCTCTTTCCTCAATTGCTGTTCTTTCTATTCTCACCCCTTTGTGTTCCACGCTCACCACACCATGTTGAAGGTGCGTAAGGGGAGTGTGAGAATAGAACAGAAGTGGAAACAAAGAGAAGAAATGAGAGTTCTTGTTTTTTCAATGTACTAAATGATGAACCACACTTTACACTGTTACAACAATCATATATATACCAACTGAGTTAAAATAATTACGGGCTAACTAAAAATTCTGTTATAGACTACTTATCTAACTAATTGGCTGCTATAACTAATAAATCAATTAACTAATTGCTAAACTAGTACATCAAGTAACATGCTTCTTATAACAATGGTCTTCATATTAGTTCTTCACTTGGTAAAAAAAATATTTTCATAACAGCAACGTTGGTAATGAAATATATTTTTGTCTTTGAATAATAATAATAAAGATATTCTCATTGATTGAGTGGCATGTTGACACCTAGCACTATGTTAGTTGGGAGGAAGCAGTTTAGCAGAGGTTGTTAGAGCTTGTTGTGGTATGTGTCATGAGTGGCTTGTGATAGAGCCGAAGCTTAGTTGACGTGATTAATTGGCAACCTTATAAGCGTAGTTTTACTTCTTGGACTCCTTTTTTTTGTATGCCTTATTGAACTCAATAGATTTATGATACAAAATTTTTCGGTTGTTAATAGATTTATGGTAGACAAATGTGAGTATATTAACGGATTTGACTATATATACTGCTTAAGTATTAATTGAATTGGAAAATGGTCATAACTGAGTCAAAGCATATTTAGTTTAGATTTTAGACCCGTAAAAAAAGAAAAAGAAGGATATTTAGTGAATCTTTGATATATTAACTCTGTAAGCGTAATTTTACTTCTTGGACTCCGTTTTTTTGGTATGCCTTATTGCATTTTTTAATTGATTTATGATACAAAATTCTTTGGTTGTTATTGGTACACAAATGTGAGTATATTAATGAATTTGACTATATGTGTTGCTTAAATATTAATTGAATTGGAAAACTGTTATAACTGAGTCTAAGCATATTTAGTTTAGATGGATAAAAATAACAAAAGGAAGGATATTTAGTGAATCTTTGGTGCACAATAATTTCCTGTGAATATTAAAGAAATGCATTTGATGTTGGGATTTTTTTTCCAAACATTCACTCTAAGTGGTTTATTTTTTTTTAATGTCTTCACCCTAAGTGTTTAAAAGAAAATTGAATCATGCGTTAACTTTAGAATTTGAAATTTTATCTATCGTGAGATTGTCAACATTAATTACGTGACTCTTTTTAATCAATGATATTTAAGAATGAGAAGAATTAATATTTATCACTTAATATACCAAAAAGGGTTATGTTATCAAAAATAAATTTGTAATGCATGTTATGTAAAGAAAATTAGTTTATGTTCTCTTGAAATACACAAAAAAAATTATTGAATTTATATTTTTAAATTTATTTTTATTAATTTGTTTAATCTGTATATGTTCCATCATTTAATACATATTATATTTTTGTACATAGGTATTTTTCAATAATTACTAAAAATATATAAATTTATATTACAATATATAATTAATAAAAATTAGCATGTTACAATACATAATAGGCCAAGCCTTTGGTGGTCGTGGCGGTGGCTATGAAATGTACCTCTAATAAAAAGATGACAAGTGTACTCTATCTTGTCTTTATTAACTTATAATTTAGATACTGTATTGTACCACACCTCACGGATAAAATCGAGTTATACCTCGACACGACTTATCATGAAAACGGCTCTATCTTAACGGAACACTCCCCATAATCTCGCCACAAGATCGGTCGCGAAGATCTCGGATAAAATCAACGACTACTTCAACACTAACCAGGCTATAAATCAAGCACGGTACCGACGATATAACACACAAGAAATTCATCCCCACAACAACACACCAAAAAACAATACTCCGATCATATACTCGCTTCTATTTTTTAAGTGATTCTTTTTACTGACTTGGGCGTCAGAGTCCTTTTTGAAGGTACCACGTTCGGGTCCGAGTTCACGAGGATACTCCCAGTTCGGTTCAGGCTATAAGGCGCCTTAGGATTGACGCAAGGCTAGGACGCGATGCTGACATATAACTCGAAAGGAGTATCCTTACCAGAACAGATACTAAGCACGGTAATATTTTTCTTTGTTACTATGCAAATAATATTGTAAATAGAGTGATCTCTCAATGTTAGAAATGTCAATTAGTTCCAATGATTTTGAAGGACTGAAGTAGTCGCTGGCCGGTGCCAAGATGGGGTATAGTGAAGTTGTTGTCATTGGAAAAAATGCAATAATCAGTTGTTTATGTGTGGATTGATGTATGCTTAGTACTAATAGGTATGACCTCGTGTGGAGGTCGATGGGGGTGGATAATGGGTTGATAATTTATGACGAAAAGGAAGAAAATGACTTTGTGCGTGGTTGAAGACAATTAATAACGATGGATGGGTTGTTGTTGACTTTGCACACCTTCAATGCCGAGAAGATCTCCAATGCCCCTCTCAGGCAAATAGTCTCAAATACTTCTTAAAAATTAATATATACTTAACAAAATAATATAGGAGGTAAGTATTTATGTTTTTTGTAATTTTTTTAAAAGTATTAGTAGGTATTGAAAGAAAAATTACAATAAAAAATAAATACTTAACGAATATATTAGTTTGTTATAAATATATACATAACAAACTAATATATTCGTTAAGTATTTATTTTTTATTGTAATTTTTCTTTCAATACCTACTAATGCTTTTAAAAAAAATTACAAAAAACCAAAAAACACAAACTTTAAATTTTAAATTAGATAAGCCACCGCCCCTTGAATCCTTATTTTTCCCCTAATACCAATAATCCTTATTGTAGCTTGCTTCGTCCAGGTTCATCTCCTCCACGTCCGTCTATGCGGTTTGTCAGCGTCCTGGAGCCCCTTCTCTCACTGCCCGATCCCCGGTGGTTCCTCTCTCACCCTCACTCCAGTCATCCCGCTGCAGGTAAGCACGATTAATCCTAGTTCCTTTACAGCATCCAACTTAGGCAATACTATTAACGACAATATGTTTAGTTTGCATTTAGTATGTAAGGGTCCCTAGAAATTCATTAGACTGAATGGAACCCCTTAACAATCTTATCAAATCTTTGATTAAATTGATTGTCCATAGAAATTCATGTTTGATTATCCAAATTTAAAGTAGGCCTACAAATGTTCCAAGCTCCAACATCTTGGTTCAACTCATTGATTGCAACTTTTATGAAACTCTATTCTATTATAACTAAGTATGATATTTTTTAATTTGTTAAACATGCTACTCATAAGTCCCAAGCTTAAAATTAACTTCCAATAGTGCAGAATATTATTATAGTTCTAGGCATTATAGAGAAATTGTGAGTACGTCAATGTTTTTTTATGCCTAACATATTTGATTTCCTTGTTAATATACTCTCTTAACTGATGTACTCATGTACTCTCGTATTTTTCGAATGCAATTGGGAAAGATGATAATTTATATTATGATGTACATATTAATTGTTATTACTGCGCTATTTCCAGCTTATTAATTTTTTTATCTAAGCTATATTCGGGTTAATAAAAATGATACATGAATAATTATATTTAACATGAAATAATTATATTTAACATGAATAATTATATTTAACATAAATTAATAATTTGATTCTAGGCATTATAGAGAAATTGTGAATACATCAATATTTTTTTTATGCCCCACATATTTGATTTCTTTGTTAACATGGTCTCTCAACTCATGTACTCATGTACTCATGTAACTGGGGTATGCCGGTGTCCTTTTTGCATGTTAATTTATATTATTATGTACATATTAATTGTTATTACTTCGTTTTAATCCGAATGCAGTTGGAAAAGATGCCCCGGGTAGGTCGTTTCACGAAGAAAGCCCGTGTAGGCATAGCATGTCAGCAGCCTCAAGTGGGAGGTCATGCGGCTTCAACTTCGCAGAGAGCGGACTACCCAATTCCGCTGCCCAGTGGTAATAGTGCCCCCACATCCTCGTCTTTACGCCCCTTTCGTCCGCCCCGAACCGAACCACTGCCTGCTCCACAGGCTTCCATGAATGATGTTCAAAACTCGGAGCCGGACGCCGAAGAGGTAGACCCAGAGGCAGATGAGGTAGATTCTTTTGACCAACATGTTGATAATCTTTTTTGCTGCATCGGATGCTCAGAAGTGCAAGGGACGCAAGACCACAGAATTTTGGGATGTTAAAACAATTGGTATAAGAGAACTTATTTAATTCTACTTTTCATTGCCCTATTTTTCTATGATGTATTTGCAGCTTGACTTCAATGGTAGCTAACTAAGAATTAATATGTTTTATAGAATCCGATGGCACAATCAAACAGGTCAAACTGAGTGTGAAGGAAGCTATGAAGCCACCTAACGGAAGAAAGGTCGTACTCGGGTTTAACAGTGCACTGCAACTAGTTGGGGATGAAACAGGAAAGAATTGAGGCTATTGAGTAATGTGATGAATCCTCTAGACTGTTGTCTCAAAATGATTCGCTTGCTCAAGCTCTCAGAAAGGAGCACCCGGGTAGGATGCGTGGCATGGGGTTGGGGCTGACTTTTAGTCAAGTCTTCGGTATGAATTTCCATCAGCCGATCAATGATTTTGAAAGGGAGGAAACCCAAAGGGTGCTACTTGAACTACAAGCAGAGTTGGCAGCAGAAAAATTGAAAAAGAAGGCAGTGGAGGATGAAGTAGCAGCCGAGAAGACCAAAAGACAGGCAGTGGAGGATGAAGTAGCAGTTGGGAAGGTCAGGTTGCAGGCAATGGAAGGTGCTTTGATATGTCTACTTCAAGGGCAAGGTAGGAAGCTGCCATCAAACGTCACTGCATGGATGAGTGCATTGGAGGGACAGAATAGAAAGTAGATCTTAGGATTATGGAACCTTTTCTTCTTTTAGTTATAGACTTTTATGTTCTTGATTATGCAACTCTTAGTAAGGAGTACAGTTTGTTGATATTTGAATAATTATATTAATTAAATTATGGAACCTTTTCTTCTATTGTCGTTTACCTTGCAATTTATTTTTCAGGATATAAAATAATTTAACTTACTAATATTAAGAAGGATTAATAAAAACGAAAAAAATGTACATTAAAATAAAAAACAGAGTGGTTTGTCAGTGTACAGTACAGTATTTTTGCGACCATTCAACCGGAAAATAGTGGCGGTTACGAACTAGCTGTTAGAAATTTGAAAATTCAGGTTGGGAGATAGCGGCGGTTTTAAACTGCCGCCAGTTACATTTCAAAAAACATTGACCGTTAAACAGCAACGTTTTCAAACCGCCGGTAATTAAATTTGAACAAAACCGTGGCCATTAAACAGCGGCGGTTTCAAACTGCCGAACATTTCGTATGGATCACTGCTGTCCAAATTGCGGCGGTTTAAAACCACCACTAAACATTGCGATGCAAATTGCCGGGTTTTGTGGTGGTTGTGCTAGCGGTTCCTGAGAACCGCCGTAAAATCATATAACCACCCCTTAATAGGCGACACTTAACAAACCGTTGGAATCCAGTTTCGTGGCGGCTTAAAATGTAAACCCCGGTTAAATTAGTAGATAATTAGTCAATAAATTAGTTTTTAATAAGGAGGATTAGAAATGCGAATATTATATCAAAATAGGGTAGAGCTCATCGAAACGAGAATTTTGACACTAATTTCGAAGAAATCGGTCCAAGATTGGACCAAATAGACCGAACCGGTTGAACCGGACCCAAACCGGGCCGTCGGTCCAACCGGACCAGCCCATTAAAAAGAGCCACGGGCTCTTTTTCCCTCATTTCCTCAACGACGCAGCTGAGCTCCAGGGAGAGGAAAGGAACGCCGAACCTTTACGGCAAAGTTCCAAATCCCGTAACTCCTCCGTTCGAGCTCCGATCGCCGCACCGTTTGCGGCCACGCGTTCACCGCGTCGAGCTCTACGTTTCTACCGGAACAATTTCATAGGTAACTCGTTATTTTATACTCAGCCTTCATTTTCCCCAATTTTCAAGTTTTGAGAAGGGGTGTTGAATTTCTTTGATTTTTGATGTTTTAGGATCCAATTAGCTTGAGGAAAACGTTCGCTCTTGCTTATGTGAAGCTTGGGTAAGGTGATGATACGATAATTTTATTTTAATTTCATTAAATTTGAGCTTTGAGTATTAAATTGGGTATATATGTATTAAGAATGTGTATTAGGTTGAAAATAAATAATTGGAGTACCCACAGAGACTGATCCAGTAGACTTTATGGCTACCTTGGGAAATATGGCTGCAGCTATGCAGGCAACAGCTGAGGCATTGGGTAATCAGATAAATCAGGGTAATCATGGGAATAATAATGATGAGGATGGTCCTATGACACTTGCTACATTTCTGAAAGTTCGCCCTCCGACTTTTAGGGGAACCTCAAATCCCACTGATGCAGATAATTGGATTCAGGCTATGGAAAGGGCATTACAGGCACAACAGGTTCCTGAAGAGCAATAGGTTGAATTTGGAACTTATCAGCTGCAAGGTGAAGCTCAGTATTGGTGGCAGGGAACACGACGTATCCTGCAACCTGATGGTGCTGCGATTCCTTGGGAGATTAGACAGAGTTCTATAAGAAGTACTTTCCTAATTCAGCTAGAAATGCCAAGGAACTTGAATTAATACAGTTAAAGCAGGGACAGATGACTGTTGCTGAGTATACCAGCAAATTTGAGGAGTTATGTCACTTTTCTCGTATCTGTCAAGGTGCGCCTGAAGATTTTACTTAATAGAAGTGTATTAAATATGAGGGAGGTCTTCGAAGCGATATTCTGAGCTTCGTTTCCCCAATGGAGATCAGGGTATTTTCTGAATTGGTGAATAAGAGTAGGGTGGCTGAGGATTGTGTGAGGAAGGCGGCAGCAGAGAAAGGGAGTTTGAGGGTGCCTTTTCAGAGGCCTTCAGGGAGGAACTTTGCTCCGAGAGGTAGGAATTTCAAGCGTGGAGGTTTTGCTTCGCAGCAGACTCAGGGTCAAGGTAATTACAGAAGGCCGAATACCAATGCTAGTCAAGGAAAAAGGTTTGGGAAGCAGCCACAGCAAGATCTGAATTGTCAGAAGTGCGGAAGGTATCACGCTGGAGTTCCGTGCAGATTCGGACTTGGAGTATGCTATTCCTGTGGACAGCCCGGGCATATAGCCAGTAATTGCCCTGAGAAGAAGAAGTATGAGACTGGTAGGGTGCAGCAGCCGGGGAGAGTATACACCACTTCTACCATTGGTGCTGAGGGATCTGAGACACTGATTAGAGGTAATTGTGAAATGGCTGGTAAAATCTTAAATGCTTTATTTGATTCAGGAGCAAGTCATTCATTTATTGCATTTGAAAAGGCCCATGAATTAGGATTGAGAATGGTGGTTCTAGGTTATGATTTGAAAGTATATAATGCTACTCATGAAGCTATGGTGACTAGGATAGAATGTCCATAAGTTCCTTTTCGAGTGCAACAGCGTGAATTTGTGCATGATTTGATTTGTTTGCTTATGACTGGTCTTGATCTCATTTTGGGATTGGATTGGTTATCCAAGAATCATGTTTTGCTTGATTGTTCTGAGAAGTCAGTACAGTTTATGCCGGAAGGGTCAGAAGCACCGGTTGTGGTGAATAGTTACTATTTGAATTCTATGATAGTAAACTGTTCTGGAACCGAATGTCAGGGTACTATGTTATTAACTGCGGGAGTATCAGGTGATGATCAGAGTTTAGAGCAGATTCCCGTTGTATGTGAATTTCCAGATGTGTTTCCGGATGATATTAATGAATTTCCACCTAACCGGGAAGTGGAATTCGCAATTGAGTTGGTGCCTGGAGCCGGTCCGATTTCAATTACTCCTTATAAGATGTCACCTTTAGAAATGGCTGAACTGAAAGCTCAGCTGGAAGATCTGTTGGGTAAGAATTTTATCCGACTAAGTGTTTCTCCATGGGGAGCGCCGGTGTTACTGGTAAAGAAGAAGGATGGGAGTATGTGGTTGTGTGTCGACTATCAGCAGTTGAATAAGATCACTGTGAAGAATAAATATCCGTTGCCTAGAATCGATGATCTAATGGATCAGTTACAGGGTGCCGGTATATTTTCTAAGATTGATTTGCGATCCGGATATCATCAGATAAGGGTTAGAGACGAGGATATTCCGAAAACTGCTTTCAGAACCCGTTATGGTCATTATGAGTATACAGTGATGTCTTTCGGGTTAACTAATGCCCCGGCAGTATTTATGGATTATATGAACATGATTTTTCGACCGTATCTGGACAAGTTTGTTATTGTCTTCATTGATGACATTCTTGTTTATTCTAAGACTGAAGAGGAACATGCTGATCACTTGCGGATTGTGCTTCAAATTTTGAGAGATAGGAAGTTATATGCTAAGTTATCTAAATGTGAGTTCTGGAAGAGTGAAGTGAAGTTTCTCGGCCACGTGGTGAGTAAGCAGGGGATAGCTGTGGATCCTGCTAAGGTGGAAGCAGTGATGAATTGGGAGCGACCAACTTCAGTGACAGAAATCAGGAGTTTCCTAGGTTTGGCGGGGTATTATCGGAGATTCATTGAGGGATTTTCGCAGCTTTTGCTGATGTTGTGTTTGCTTTAAAGATTTGGAGGCACTATCTCTATGGTGTTAAGTTTCATGTTTTCTCAGACCATAAGAGTTTGAAGTATCTTTTTGAGCAGAAAGAATTAAATATGCGTCAGAGGAGATGGATGGAGCTTCTGAAAGATTATGACTTTGAATTGAATTATCATCCAGGAAAAGCGAACGTTGTGGCGGACGCCTTGAGTCGAAAATCTTTATATGCAGCTTGGATGATGCTACGGGAAGAAGAATTACTAAAGGCATTTCAAGGTTTGAATTTGGGAATTAGAGAAGAATCTGGAATCCTGTGTTTGAGTCAGTTGCAGATTTCAAGTGATTTTAAATCATAACTTCTGAAGGCTCATCGAGATAGTGAAGCGTTACATAAGGTATTACCAGCAGTTGAACAGGGAAAACAGTGGAGAGTGTCAGAAGGTCTGGATGGTTTATGGAGGTTCAAGAACCGGATTATTGTGCCTGATGTTGGAGACCTGCGATAAAGTATCTTGAAGGAAGCTCATAAGAGCGGGTTTTCAATTCACCCAGGGAGCACTAAAATGTATCAGGATCTGAAAGCGATGTTCTGGTGGCCAGGTATGAAGAATGATGTGGCATTGCATGTATCTAAATGTTTAACGTGTCAGAAGGTTAATATTGAGCATCAGAGACCATCAGGGACCCTTCAGCCTTTGGAGATTCCACAATGGAAATGGGAGAGTATCGCAATGGATTTTGTGATAGGTTTGCCTAGAACCCGATCTGGTTGTGACGCTATTTGGGTGGTTGTGGATCGACTAACAAAATCAGCTCATTTTCTTCCTATCCGAATAAGTTGCACAATGGAGGAATTGGCTCGAATGTATATCAAAGAGATTATCAGGTTGCATGGTGTGCCCTCTACTATTATATCTGATAGAGATCCCCGTTTTACATCAAGGTTCTGGGGAGCTTTTCAGCGTGCATTTGGGACTCAGTTAAGCTTGAGTACTGTGTATCACCCTCAGACAGATGGTCAGTCAGAAAGAACTATTCAGGCCTTGGAGGATATGCTAAGGGCTTGTGTTTTGGACCAGCCTGCGAGCTGGGATCGGTATATGCCATTAATAGAATTTGCTTATAATAATAGCTATCATGCGAGCATCGGAATGGCTCCATATGAGGCTCTGTATGGCAGAAAATGTCAATCTCCGCTATGTTGGGATGAAACTGGAGAAAGGAGTTTATTAGGGCCTGAAATGATAGCTGAAACGACTGAGCAGATAAAGAAGATTCGTAGTCGAATGCTTATAGCCCAAAGCTGCCAGAAAAGTTATGCTGATCAGAGGCGAAAGCCTTTGGAATTTGAGGAAGGAGAACATGTTTTTCTGAAAGTAACACCAACCACTGGAGTGGGAAGAGCTATTAAGACCAAGAAACTGAATCCCCGTTATATTGGACCGTTTGAGATTCTGAAAAGAATTGGACCAGTGGCTTATAGAATTGCCTTACCGCCATACCTTTCAAATTTGCACGATGTATTTCATGTATCACAGCTTCGGAAGTATACTCCTGATGCAAGTCATGTTCCAGAACCAGAACCAATCCAAGTGAGAGAAGATCTAACACTCCCAGTAATTCCGGTGAGGATTGATGACACCAGTGTTAAACGATTACGCGGAAAGGAAGTATCATTGGTAAAAGTAGCTTGGAGTCGAGCTGGTATCGAGGAACATACTTGGGAACTCGAATCAGATATGCGAAAGAACTACCCACATCTCTTTTCAGGTAACTAGATTTGAATTTTGAGGGCAAAATTCTTTATTAGGTGGGTAGGATGTAAACCCCGGTTAAATTAGTAGATAATTAGTCAATAAATTAGTTTTTAATAAGGAGGATTAGAAATGCGAATATTATATCAAAATAGGGTAGAGCTCATCGAAACGAGAATTTTGACACTAATTTCGAAGAAATCGGTCCAAGATTGGACCAAATAGACCGAACCGGTTGAACCGGACCCAAACCGGGCCGTCGGTCCAACCGGACCAGCCCATTAAAAAGAGCCACGGGCTCTTTTTCCCTCATTTCCTCAACGACGCAGCTGAGCTCCAGGGAGAGGAAAGGAACGCCGAACCTTTACGGCAAAGTTCCAAATCCCGTAACTCCTCCGTTCGAGCTCCGATCACCGCACCGTTTGCGGCCACGCGTTCACCGCGTCGAGCTCTACGTTTCTACCGGAACAATTTCATAGGTAACTCGTTATTTTATACACAGCCTTCATTTTCCCCAATTTTCGAGTTTTGAGAAGGGGTGTTGAATTTCTTTGATTTTTGATGTTTTAGGATCCAATTAGCTTGAGGAAAACGTTCGCTCTTGCTTATGTGAAGCTTGGGTAAGGTGATGATACGATAATTTTATTTTAATTTCATTAAATTTGAGCTTTGAGTATTAAATTGGGTATATATGTGTTATGAATGTGTATTAGGTTTAAAATAAATAATTGGAGCTTGAAATTGTGAATACTGGAACTTGGAGGAAGAGGATTAGTTGAGGTTTTGAGGGCTATGTTCTTTTAGGAAAATTTTCTTGGAATAATACTTGGGAATTGGCTAAGGTATGGTTTAGGTTTCTTGCATTTAATATATAATATTCTGTGAAAACTTAGGCTAGACGACCATAGGATAAGTTGGAATGCAGTTGTATATTTAATATTTAGTAATTTGTCGATGAATATAATTGGTTGAAGTTTATTGGATAATTAGTTATTAATTTTGGATTTGGTGAATTATTGATTTGAGGTATTTGTGTTAAAAGCCTAGGATTTGTGAACTATGATTCTTAGTTGAATTTTGGTTGTTGGATTTGAATATTGTATGAGTTTAATTGTTGATCTGAGATAGATTTTTTGTGGAGATTGTTATGATAATGAGGAAGGAAATGTTGAATTGAAAAGAATGCAGGTTTGGACCCGAACAGGGTGGCAAAGTCCGAGTTTTAGAGGAGATGCTGCCGAAATTTTATAAAAATTAGAGATTAGAGATTTTGTTTATATGATTATTTAAAAAGATTTAGATTCAAAGGTTATATGGTTTGATTTTATTATAACTCTTCTGCTATTATATGTACTTATTTTATTTTAGAGGTCGTAATACCACATCACCTCTGTTTTACGACTTAAGCGTAAAGCTTTGTGTGGTAGGGTGTTACATAAAACCGCCGCAAATCACTCCAATAACCGCCGCTATTTTCCACTTCCTTTGTAGTGAGGATCACACCCTTTCACAGCCGACGAGAACCTTAGCTGCACCTCTCACCTTCAACGCCAACGGAGACTCCACCTATCCTTCTCACCTTCAATGGCCATGGAGAAATCAGCTTTTCCTCCTACCTTCAACACCAACGAGGACCTCCCCTACTACTCCCGGAAGCAAACTCAGAGAACAACTGGCCGCCAAAAACTGCAGGCGAGGCGAGCGACGAGTGCCTTCAAATTCTTATCCACTAATTACAGATGGAATTCTAGTTTCTCCAGGTTCATAAAACTATACCTTTACTGTTGGAAATTGGGATCGAAGAATTTTCAATTTTTTGAGTTTATCCAATTTTTGTATTTTTGGTTTTTGAAATTTCATAATGAATTACTAAGCTCCTCAAAATGTTAATTAGTATTTGTTTATTGATTCAAAATTTTTATCTTGCTTCATTAATGCATTTACGGTCATTACATCTAGTCAAATTCTCCTTCTCATAATTTCAAACATTCCACATGTCAAGTTTGGATTGGTTGCTGGACCTTAGCCACCATAGTCACCAAATTAATAAAGCCATCATAGACAACACCTACATAATATATTACAAATAAACTAAATTAAGAATATTGTAAGTGCATTTTTCAGTCTCTCATTATCTATAGCCTCCTTAAAAAAGTTCAAACAACAAATTAGGTATAAAATATCATTAAATTAAAGACTTCCTTCTAACACTATATTTTAACTTAACATTTTTTGAATAACTAACATTTGCACTTTGTTAAAGCGGATAAGAACGGGATAGGTATCCACGAATTCGAGTAGTGTTGTCTTTCCTATTAAAAATGTCTTTAAAGTTAAAAGAAAACTAGTGCAATCAATATTTTGAAATTTTAAATAAGAGGAATGCTAGGGGCCAGCAACTTTGTGATTTGTAGCCATCAAATAGCCATCAATGATGGTTTTAATGGTGTGAGATGGATGTGAGATTTCATCCAATGGCTCACTTTTCTTTGCTGGTTATATGCTAGCAAGAATTTAACAAAGTTGCTGACCCCTAAACTTTTCCTTTAAATAATTATGTTATATAAATTAGATGCTATCAATAACCAAAAAACCAAACTTTGATGATTTTCAGTAGAAATTATAATTGAATCTGTTAGCAAATATTACTATTAAATGAATACTATGATGATAACAATTTCATTCATAAAAGCGTATATTCTATTGTTTTTCTACGTCAAACATAATGTTTAGAATTCATATGTCATTGATTAAAAATATTTTATATTAAAAAAATAGTTGAGTATTTATTTTCTATTTCTAACTCAATATCATTATACTTGATAGATTTGTTATTCCTTTTAAGGACCAACTCAACCTCAATTCTAACATGATATTCGAAGATAGATATCTAAAATAGATTGAAAAAAATTGAATCACAATAAGCTTAGTGTATATCTAATATAACAGTAAAATTATTTTATTAAAAAAAATTAGCAACTAAATAGGTGCAATTGACCCTAATAACATTGAGAGTTTAAAATTGACAAAGCTAAATTCATATGATAGGATACTTAATTCTGCTAAGTCGAACTTAACTTTTTTAATTTAAATTTTAAAATAATGGTTTCGTATACTTTGTACTTTCAAATAATGCTTTGGTAGAATGTATATAACTTGTAACGAAGAAAAAATATATATATTAAAATTATATTTTGTACAAATTTTAAGTTTGACAAATTTTTTAATTTATAATTTTGGATTTTTTTTAAATTG
The DNA here is from genome assembly GCF_000816755.2 of Arachis ipaensis. NCBI lineage: Eukaryota > Viridiplantae > Streptophyta > Magnoliopsida > Fabales > Fabaceae > Arachis > Arachis ipaensis. Next base: position 123,683,425 of record NC_029790.2, read on the forward strand.
AAAAAATTGATCGAACATAATAAAGTCAAATTCATTATAGATATGCTTTTTTTAATTACAGTTTGTGTTTAGTCGTGTGCCAAACGGGTTGGAAACTCTGGGTATTGAGGAGTGCAGCTGGGGCTGGATCAGAATTGAGGTCCCGGCGTCACCTGTAAGGACTCCAACGCCTAAGTAAGAGTTCGTACGAAGAGATGACAATTAGGGTAAAAAGAGTGACATACCTTGGGGAGGGGTAGGGCCCTCCCTTTATATAGCCTGTACGTGTATGGGCCCCTCATGGACAGTCCCTCTTTCCTGGAAACTTCCTTTCCAGTTGTCCGTGATCATGCAGAAGGGGTTATAATGCGGGTCGTCTTCCAATCGGTTGTGGACAGACCACCGAGTCGGGCGGGCGCCCGGACCCGGACCTTGAGCGTGTTAGGCTGGGTCGGAACAGTGTCCCCAATGCGTCAACTACGGCCGCGATCGCCGTGGGTGGCGCGTTCTTTCGACTCCTCTTCAGTAGGGCCCTAGGTCGGCCGCTCGCCATCGAGGCGTACCCCCTACGCGCTAGCCTTATTTACCCGTTCCTAGGGGACGTCAATCGCTGCCTCGATCCTCGCGTGGAGCGTTTAATGCTCATTATGACTGATTGATTTAAAAGCTCAGGGAAAAGACCTTCGAGCCCTTGCCCATTCGCGCCTCTTCCTTGACGGTTACTATTCCCATACTCTAAAAACTCCCTGGCCTTCTTATTCCTTTCTATTTTTCTTTTGCACACTCTTGCATTCGCCCCTGTCTACTTTTCTTTCTCTGGATCATCTTTGGAAAAGGCTTTACACAACTTCCTTTCCCTGTGCATCCCTTGGTAAGTGTTCCTTACTCTTCTACTACCTTCTTATTCTGAAATCTTGCCCCGTGACTGTTATTTTTGCCATGCACACCTTTTTGCCTTTTTGCTGCGATCCGCAGTTGTTGAATAGGTATAGTAGATAGTTGCCGGGGGGTTCCATTCAGGTGTTCGTAGCGAATTCGCTGCTGTAGGCGTCGTAGATTAGCGGCATACATAGTTGTAGATTCATTTTGCTTATTTTTTTCAATTTAGCGATCTCCCGTTTTGCTTATTTTACGACTTAGCAACCTCTTGGGTTAATTTGGGTGGTGCCCCTGTAGGTATGGCTCGTCCTCCAGCTCTGAACGTAATCGATTGGTATGCCTGGGTAATTGCGGATGTCAAGGATACACCGTCCCGGGTAACTAAGGAAGAGCTCCAAGCTCTCCGGGATTCTGGCGCCTCGTGTGTGTGTGTGGGGGGTCCCGAGGAAGAAAATTATCAAACGTATGTTCTCGGAGATCGCGAGCGGGTGTGTCATAAGAACTTGGCTTCTCCTCGGGTGGCTGACTGGCTTTGGGTGTATAAACCCAAGTTTACCACCCTAGGCGTCCGTTTCCCATTTTTCCCTCTCGAGATGTCTCTGTTAAACCGCTACGACGTCGCCCCGTCACAGCTTCATCCCAACAGCTAGGCCGCCATTCGTTGTTTCGAATTGGTGTGCGAACACCTGCAGATTCCTGCCTCTGTGAATGTCTTCTTGTACCTCTTCCTTCTCACCAACCCTTCTCGTGATGGAAAAACAAAAAAGGGTTATATGTCCTTTCGGGCTATTCAGGGCCCTAGGATTTTTGGCCTTTTTGAAGATTCTTTCCACAACTTTAAAAGTTTCTTTTTCAAAGTGAGATCCATCCCTGGATACCACCCTTTCTGGCTTACGCTGGAGGGGGTAAGAAGGATCCCGACCTATTGGACCTTCGGGGCGGGATCAAATTATTTAATAAAAGATACTTATGAGTGTATGGATGAACAGAATCGCCGGATTGCCGATGTATTGTTGGCGATCTTTGGTTCTAGAAACCTGAATCCCCACCTAGTGTTAGGGGACTGGGAAATCGGTCAGGTCCATGTAGGTAGGTCACCACTTCAACTTATACCATCCTCCTGATAACTTGTTTTCTGTTTTCCTCTATAACTGGTTTTCTGACTCTTTGTCTTGCATTTTTTCCGCATTTTCCATGGCTAATGGAAAAACTACTATGGCAGATTTGATGGCTCACTTTCTTAATGAGAGTGACGACGATGACTCCTCTGCCACTCATTCTGAGGGTCTGGGCCCTGAGGTTTCCAGGGAAGGCAGTGGTCGGGATGCTGCCGAGGATCATGCTGGTTCCCAGCCTTCTGGGAGGTTCCACCCGAGAACCCCCCGACCGACGTTAATGACAAAACAATCCCGGGGTGGGAATCTCCCTTTGAGATCGATCCCGAGCTGTCCATTGTCACCAACCCCAAGAAGCGAAAACTGGATTCCAGGAAGGTTCTGACTGTGATGGAGAAAAGTTACGATGCCGGAAGCTTCATCGAGTCTCATTTTCTCCCGGGAACCGAGGAGTTCTTTTTGGAGGAAGACCTTGCTGCCGAGGCGAAGTGGACCTATCGTAGCCTCCTCTGTGCCGCTACTATTGCTCAGAAGGTGGAACCAATCCTGGCGCAGTGCCAAGTTTTGGAGGGGAAACGCCGGGTTGCATAGAAGGAGGTTGCCGACCTGAAGTCCCAAGAGAAGGCCTTCATGACCAGCCTTACTAAAAAGGATAAAAAGGCTGAGGAGGAAGCTTCTAAGATTAATCAACTGGTGGAGCGCGACCTTTCTCTTTCCAAGGACTTGAATTCTGCTCAAGGCCGGGCTGCTTCTGCCGAGGCCAAGGTTAAAGACTTGGAGGGAAAATTGAAGAAGCTGGCGGAGCAGCAGGAAGAGCTCGAGAGGTCGGCCGAGACAGCTAAGCAGGAGGTTGTTGCTTTAAAAAGGAGAAATAAGGACGTTGTGAAGAATGCCAAGAAGGTTGTTCAGGTTACTGAGGATGGGATCAAGGCCCAGATCGCACTTTTGGCTCCCGATTTCGATGCCTCTTTGATTGGGGCCTTTAAGATGGTCCTAGATGGCAAGATCGTGGAGATTCCAATGAAGGGAGGTGCTCATCCTCAGTAGTGGTAGCTGGTGTGGGAAATCGTAATTCACACTTTTCATATATTCGCACAACTAACGATCAAGTGCACTGGGTCGTCCAAGTAATAAACCTTACGTGAGTAAGGGTCGATCCCATGGAGATTGTCGGCTTGAAGCAAGCTATGGTCATCTTGTAAATCTCAGTCAGGCGAATTCAAATGGTTATAAGATTTTGATAATTAAAAGATAAATAAAACAGAAAATAAGATAAAGTTACTTATGTAATTCATTGGTGGGAATTTCAGATAAGCGTCTGGAGATGCTTTGTTGCTTCTGAACCTCTGCTTTCCTATTGTCTTCTTCCAACCATGCGTGCTCCCTTCCATGGCAAGTTGTAGGATCCTCTCAGTGAAAATGGTCCTCTACGGTTTCTGCACGGCTAATCAACTGTCGGATTTCTTGTCTCGGATGAAAAATACCAGGCACAGCTACCGCATGGCTAATCATCTATCGGTTCCCGCTAGCATTGGAATAGGATCCATTGATCCTTTTGCACACTGTCACTGTGCCCAACATTTGCAGGTTTGAAGCTCGTCATAGTCATCCATTTCCAGATCCTACTCGGAATACCACAGACAAGGTTTAGACTTTCTGGATCTCAGGAATGGTTGCCAATTGGTTCTAGCCTCTATCACAAAGATACTAATCTCACGGACTCGGTCCGTGTATTAGATACCCAAGAGATACGCCCTCAAGCTATCGCCCAATGACTACGTTGAGCTCAGATAGAACAGAAGTGGTTGTCAGACATGCGTTCATAGAATTGAGAATAATGATGAGTGTCACGGATCATATCATTCTCCAAATTGAAGTACGAGTGAGTATCTTAGAAATAGAATCAAGCGTGATTGAATAGAAAACAGTAGTAATTGCATTAATTCATGAAGAACAGCAGAGCTCCACACCTTAATCTATGGGGTGTAGAAACTCCACCATAGAAAATACATAAGTGAAAATAGTCTAGGCATGGCCGTATGGCCAGTCTCCAAACGTGAAATATGGCATAAGCTCCCTAATACAATAGTAAAAAGTGCTATTTATACTAAACTAGCTACTAGAAATTACAGAAAATAAGTAACTAAGTGCAGAAATCTACTTTCGGGGCCCACTTGGTGTGTGCTTGGGCTGAGCATTGAAGCTTTCACGTGCATAGGCTGTTCTTGGAGTTAAACGCCAGCTTGGGTGCCAGTTTGGGCGTTTAAATCCAATTCTGGTGCCAGTTCTGGCGTTTTACGCCAGAAAGTTTTAGGCTAGCTTTTAGCGCCAGTTTGGGCCATCAAATCTCGAACAAAGTATAAACTATTAAATATTACTGGAAAGCCCAGGATGTCTACTTTCCAACGCAATTGAGAGCGCACCAATTGAGCTTCTTTAGCTCTAGAAAATCCATTTTGAGTGTAGGAGGGTCAGAATCCAACAGCATCTGCAGTCTTTTTTCAGCCTCTAAATCAGATTTTTGCTCAGGTCCCTCAATTTCAGCCAAAAAATACTTGAAATCACAGAAAAACACACAAACTTATAGTAAAGTCCAGAATTGTGATTTAAAAACTAATGAAAATATAATAAAAAGTAACTAAAACATACTAAAAACTATGTAAAAATAATGCAAAAAAGGGTATAAATTATCCGCTCATCAGTAGCTTTATTAGTTTAAATTGTATCTTTATATTTTGTGACTTATTGGGCCGATGTGTTGCCTTGATTGTAATACTGACTTATTGGGTCGTTGCATTGCCTCTTTTAATTATGACAAAGCTTTTGCTTTACTCGCTTTATCGTGTAGTTGGCATGTGTTATTATTTTATCGTATATAAGCCGATTAGTTACCTTTGCAAAATATTTGATTCGCCATTTTCTAGCTTCGTGGTTTGGCCAGGTAGGCTGTAGACTTTGCTTGTTGTATCTTTAATGCGATTTGGGTCACCGGGGTGATCAATCCCGGTCTGCCGTATAAGAAAGAAAGTAAACGCTAAGAATGAATAGGATAACCGTACTGCACTGGTATTTATAATGGAATGAGGTACCTAAATAACGAACTCCATAATAACAAAGGAAACGAGATGATGCAAGGATAATGATAATAAAATGAAAGGAATAAACTAGCAAATGACGGAAAGTGGACCCATGAGTTCCGAGGGTTGTCTCAGGGGTAAAATCTCTTTAGGTTCGCTGCATTCCATGTCCTAGGTATCTCGGTCCCATTCAAGCGTTTCAATTTGTAAGCTCCTTTGCCGAGTGCTTCATTTACTCTATACAGGCCTTCCCAGTTGGCTGCTAGCATCCCCTCCCCTGGAGTCGGAGCCCTATATCGTTTCGTCGTATGACAAGGTCATTTGCTTCAAAATCCCTCTTCAACACCTGAGAGTTGTATCTCAAGGATACCCTTTGTTTTAGCACAACTTCTGTGAGATGTGCCATCTCTCTGGTTTCGTCAATTAGGTCTTTCTCAACAGCTTCCTCCGAGCCCCCGAGGAGAATCCTTAGGCTTGGTTCCCCGACTTCGACCAGGATCACCGCGTCGACCCCGTAGGTGAGTCTAAGCGGGGTCTCATTGGTTGAAGATTGGGGTGTCGTCCTGTATGACCATAAGACCGAGGCCAGCTCATCTGCCCAGGAGCCCTTTTTCTTATCTAATCATTTTTTTAGGCCCTGAAGGATTACCTTGTTTTCTGCTTCTACTTGTCCGTTGCTCTGTGGATGCTCCACCGAAGAGAACTTCTGCTTAATTCCTAACCTTGAGAGGAACTCTCCGAACTTCCTATCCACAAACTGAGTCCCGTTATCAGAAATGACGACTTCTGGGATTCTGAATCTGGAGATTATCTGCCTCCACATGAACTTTCGACAATTAGCCGATGATATACTTGCCAATGGCTCTGCCTCGATCCATTTGGTATAGTAGTCGATGGCTACTATTAAGTATTTGACTTGGCCTGGCCCAATTGGAAATGGGCCCAGGAGGTAAATGGGCCCAGGAGGTCGATTCCCCATTGGGCAAAAGGTCGGGTGGCCATCATTGCACTGAGCTCCGTTGCCGGGGACTTGTGGAAGTTAGCATTCTCCTAGCATTTCTTGCATCTTTTCACGAATTTTTGGGCGTCCGCCATCATGGATGGCTAGTAGTACCCAGCTCTGACGAGCTTCCAGGCCAACGCCTTCCCTCCGATATGGTGTCCACAGCATCCTTCGTGCTGATCGAACATAATATTTTAATTTATAATTTTGAAATTTTTTTAAATTAAAAAACTAATTAAACATAATAAAGTCAAATTCATTATAGATATGCTTTCTTTAATTATGGTTTGTGTTCAGTCGTGTGCCAAACGGGTCAGGATCTTTGGGTATTGAGGAGTGCAGCTGGTGCTGGATCGGGATTGAGGTTGTAAATCCCGCTAAAAATCAGTAAATAATTAGTCAATAAATCAAATTTTAATTAGGAAAACTAAAAATGCAAAACTAATATCAAAATAAGATAGAGCTCTTCAAAACGAGAATTTTGATACTAATTTTGAAAAATTTGGCCCAAAATTGGACCGGAAGAACCAAATCGGTTGAACCGGGGCCCAAATCGGGTTTGTGGGTCCAACCGGACCCATAACTTAAAAGAAACAGCAGCTTCTTCTTCCCCATTTCATACACACAACGCCAAACAGATTGGGGAGGAAGGGAAACTCCATAACCCTCATCAAATCTTCTCACTACCATAACTTTTCCGTTCGAGCTCCAATCGCCGCACCGTTCGCGGCCGCGCGTCCAGCGCGTCGAGCTCTACATTTCTATCAAATCAATTTCATCGGTAAGCTTCGTTTTCATTTCAGAATTACTATCCCCTTTTCTATTCTTGAAATTGAAACCCTATAGTGAGATTTTGCCAATTTGATGTTCTAGATTCGATTTAGCTTGTGGAGCTTACTGGGTTTGAGTTGCTACGCATGTGGGAGCGGTAAGGATTCCTTAAACTTTAATTCAATTTTGATTCTATTAGGTAAAATCTGAATTTGGAATATATATGTGTATTGGGTGTGAATTAGGTTTATAGACATGCATTGGAATTGAAAAGTGAGTATTTGGAGGCTTATTGGTGATTGAAGCTTAGATTGTGGCTGGTTTCTTTGAGCTTGAGGGGCTGTGTTCTAGCTTGTAAGGCTGCCTTGGATTAAATAAAGTGATCGGCCAAGGTATGGTTTAGGTTTCGCGCGTTTAACATATAAGGTTTTGTGAAAACTTAGGCTAGGGAACCATAAGTTAAGTTGAAATGGTACAATATATTAAATGGTTAGCTTCGTGGTGATGTTGGATAAATTAATGTATTAAATGGTTAGCTTTGTGATGATGTTGGTTATAGTACTGCTTGAGCTTGTGTTGAAAATGTTTAGCATGAGATGTTGACATTGTTGGATATGTGTTCTTGGAATTGCTAATGAAAGGTTGATGATGATATTGATATATGTAAATGGAAATCGGTGATTATGGCTTGTTGAGTTAGTTAAAGGTGATTTATAAGTGGTTATTAATGAATGGAGGAAATAGGTTAATAAATTTTAAAATGGAAGCTTAT
>NC_029790.2:123691236-123693475 GCF_000816755.2 Arachis ipaensis
TATTAGTGTGAATATTAAGGTATTAGTGGATAGTATTAATGATATGGGGCTTGATATATTATGAATATGCAGGTTTTATGGGTAAGGAGTATGAATTTGGTGAAAATAAGGTTTGGCTGTTATTTGGTAAAAAATGAATTTTGGTGAACTTTGGAAGTCCATAACTTGCTTCTCAAATTTTGGATGGAAATGCGAGTTGTTTCAAATGAAAGATGGTTTTATAAGCTTTTGAACGATATCAATTTTGTGAAAAACGGAATTTTGTAGAGAAAGTTATGGACGACGGAAGTTTGGTGTGAAAATTGTGTTATGCAGGTGCTGAATTACTGGTTTTGCAGCTTTCTGGGCATTCTGCCAATTTTTGAAAAACGTACATCCACACGTACGCGTGGCATGGCATTTTAACGACGCATGCGCGAGTAGCCATGCGTGCGCGTGAGAAGCCAATGCGCATGATCACACGTACGCATGACTCATGCGTAACGTGCTATTCTTACCACGCGTGCGCGTGACCCACACGCACGCGTGACCTCTGTTTGCTGCAAAACTGGATTTTTGGTGTTTTAAACCAGATTTTCACTTCTAAACCTCCATTTTTCTCTCTTTTAGACTTAGGGTATAGTACTAAGTCCAGCAGCTAATTGGAGCTAGGAAAATAAGATAACTTGGATATGAGAGATGAAGTAAGAGGTAAAATAATGAGTTATATGAAAGGATGAGGATGTTAAATGAAGTTTTATGCCATGGCTTGATAAATGATTATATATTGATTGTGAAAATGAAATGTCTTGTGAATAATGATATGTGAGACACGAGTTTTTCTGGGTAAGAACTGTGGCTTGCCACCACGTGTTCCAGGTTGAACCTCGATACTCTGTTGACTCTACGTCGTAAGGGTGACCAGGCACGTATAAATTCCCGGGTATGGATAGCCCCCATTGAGTGATTTAAATAATGAATGAATGTGAAATCTATGCATAGACTCTTGGAGATGCGCGACGGGGGACAGTTTAAGGTTTTCGAACTTGTCGGGTTGGCTGGATAACCGACAGATGAGCCTCATCAGCAATAGGATAGGCATACATCATATGCATTTGTTTGTTTTGATTGCTATGCATTACTTGGGATTGCCTAACTGAATATATACATCCTGCTACCTGTTATACTTGCTACTTGCACTATCTGCTTACTATTTGTGCGTGAACTTGTTTGGTTGCTTGTCTCTGTTGAATTATGGATGACGGAGGGACGGAGGAAGAGTGAGATGATTTGGAGTTATGTTAGGATTAGAAAATGAGTAAGTTCAGGGATGTTTAGGTTAGCTACCCCTATTTATGGCTTCTGTTTAGAAACTAAGTTTGTTAACTAAATGATGGAGTTCTAGGATTGCCTCTGGCATTCCCAGGACCTATTTATTATACGCGTGGCACCTTTACCATGCTGAGAACCTTCGGTTCTCATCCCATACTGTGTTGTTGTTTTTAAATGCAGGTCGAGAGGCTCCTCGCTAGGCGTCTGGATTCCTTGAAGCGGAGTAGTCCCCGATGTATTTTGGGTTTCTAGTTTGTATATGTATGTGTATATGTACTGGCTTGCTCTCCAAGAAACTTGATTATTTTGTTCCTCATAGAGGTTACAGGAGAGTTAGTGACTTGTTTCTGTATTTCGGGTGTTGGGATACTTATGTATATATATGTAAATATTCTCCGGCCAGTCTTGGCTTCGCAAGCTGAGTCAGGAGCTAGTTTCACTGTATTCTTGGCTTTCTTTTATTCTTTTGCTTATTCATATCTGTAATCTTCAGGTTTCTTCGCACGCAAGTTATTCCGTTCCGGAGCATTGGCGCTTTTTATTTTACGAGTTTTGTTTTACCCATTTTTCAAAGCTCCTAGTTTATTATATTCTTTCTATATGTATGTATTTTATTTTAGCAGTCGTAGCGCCTCACCACCTCTGTTTTACATCTTAGGTGTAAAGCTCTGTGTGGTAGGGTGTTACAGAGGTCCTGCCGAGCCGAGGATTTGAGGAGTAGGGGGTGTGCCACCTGCAAGGACTCCAACGCCCAAGTAAGAGTCCACGAAGAGGTGACAATTAGGGTAAAAGGAGTGACGTACCTTGGGGAGGAGTAGGGCCCTCCCCTTATATAGCCTGTACGTGTGTGGGCCCCTCATGGACAATCCCTCTTTCTTGAAAACTTCCTTTCCAGCTGTCCGTGATCATGCAGAAGGGGTGACAACGC
>NC_029790.2:123693521-123707317 GCF_000816755.2 Arachis ipaensis
TGAGCGTATTGGACTGGGCCAGAACAGTTTGAAGTACAAATTATACAATTTAAGTAGTTTAATGAATAATGGATGGCACTATTAATCAAATATTTAATATTATATGTTTTATCTTAATGCGTATTTCATATATTTAGGAAAATAAGAAAGTATTATCCAAAATTGTTTTGTAATTTTTTTTGAAAAAATTAATCTCTAGAAATATCAAATTAGCTTTTAATCTTTTAGACTATTAGATATATATTAGTCTCTAATAAAAAAATTAATCAGTTATAGTATGTTTTAAATAACGACAAGATTAATTTACTTCTTTAAAGGTAATATGATAAAGGAATTAAATTTATCTGAAATTTGAAAGAAAAAACAAGAAATTAATTTTCTTTTTATATTATTTAAAATTAAATTATTTAATAAAATATCATGAAAAGATATTTTAATATTTATTTCTTAAATATTAATTTGTTTGTAGCAAAATTATTAAAAATAATTTAATATATTATTTGTGCATGCTTATTCGCTAGTTAAAACATAATAAATCCTTATAATTTTAGGTAATACATTTAAATTTAAATATATTAAATTTATGGATTTTCTCCAACTCGTTAGTAATGAGTAATGACTAATGACATTGAAGATAAAAAGTTTCTGTCCACGTTTGAATCAAATGGCCAGATCATGTTGAGGGTATCAATGTATGAGTCCTTATATCAAATGGCCCAACGACCAATAAGGCCCGAGACATAAAGATGGCACTGAGTCACTGACGAAACCCAATAAAATAAAATCCTGTTTGAATGGGTGAATTTTAGCCTGTTTCTGTTTAAAAGAGGCGTTTGGAACGCCTGTTCTTTTTTGTTATTGTGGCTTTCTATGCAACAGACACATATTTTTTATGTGACAATAACGGGGTTAATACTCAAATTCGTCCCCAAAAGATTACGCGATCTTTATTTTCGTCCCCGAACGATTTTTTTAATCAAATTAGTCCTTGAAAGATAAAAAATAAGTCAAATTAGTCCTCTTGTCAGTTGGGCGATGACGTGGCACGTTAAGTGCCACGTGGCATGTCAGCGACACGTGGCACGCCACATGGCATGTCAGTGCCACGTGGCAGGTCAGTGACACGTGGCATACCCAGGTCAACGCCACGTGTCACTTGACATGTAAAAAAGATTTTTATAGTCAAAATAGTCCTTGAAAGTCCAGAAATAAGTCATTTTCATCCCTCAAATTTTAAAAATTAGTCAAACTAGTCCTTATATAATTTTTTTTTTATTTTTTTTTCATAATATTAAATTTGAAATATTTTTTGATACTACTAATTTTAATGGAAATGTAATTGACAAACAAAACATTAGTAATTGTATCTTTTCTTCTTAAAAATTTTTTCCAATAAAATTATCTCTCTCCTTTAATTCTTCTCAAAATCTCTCTTATTCTTTTCTATTATAAAACATTTTTCTTACATACATTTTGCTGGAATATATATATATACAAAATTGAAATGTATGTATTTATTAACCTAAACAAAGTTATATGCTCGAAATCAAAATTTATGTATGTTAACCTAAACAAAGTTATACCACTATTTTTTTTCTACTACATATTTTTTTTTCCATACATATTGTTTAACATACATAAATTTTGATTTCGAGCATATAACTTTGTTTAGGTTAATAAATACATACATTTCAATTTTGAGTATATATATATTCCAGCAAAATGTATGTAAGAAAAATGTTTTAGAATAGAAAAGAATAAGAGAGATTTTGAGAAGAATTAAAGGAGATAGATAATTTTATTGGAAAAATTTTTTAAGAAGAAAAGATACAATTACTAATGTTTTGTTTGTCAATTACATTTCTATTAAAATTAGTAGTATCAAAAAATATTTCAAATTTAATATTATGAAGAAAAAATAAAAAAAAATTATATAAGGACTAGTTTGACTAATTTTTAAAATTTGAGGGATGAAAATAACTTATTTCTGGACTTTCAAGGACTATTTTGACTATAAAAATCTTTTTTACATGTCAAGTGACACGTGGCGTTGACCTGGATATGCCACGTGTCACTGACCTGCCATGTGGCGTGCCACGGGTTACTGATCTGCCACGTGGCACTTAACGTGCCACGTCATCGCCCAACTGACAAGAGGACTAATTTGACTTATTTTTTATCTTTCAGGGACTAATTTGATTAAAAAAAATCATTCGGGGACGAAAATGAAGATCGTTTTTTGATACTACTAATTTTAATAGAAATGTAATTGACAAACAAAATATTAGTAATTGTATCTTTTCTTGTTAAAAATTTTTCCAATAAAATTATCTCTCTCCTTTAATTCTTCTCAAAATCTCTCTTATTCTTTTCTATTCTAAAACATTTTTCTTACATACATTTTGCTGGAATATATATATATATATATACTCAAAATTAAAATGTATGTATTTATTAATCTAAACAAAGTTATATGCTCGAAATCAAAATTTATGTATTGTTACGGATCCGGCCCACGGATCCTGGACCCAAGGTTAAACCCGAACCCGGTTCCTCGGGTCCGACCCATCTCCTTCTTCCGGAAGGCCCGGAAACGGCCCTCTAGAACTCCTAACCGACTTTCGAATTCAAACGTCTCCCTTATCTTAGCCAAATAAGATAAGATAAGATATTCACCATCACCTATAAATAGAAAACCCAGGTCCCTCCAGGTATTCATTCATTCCATACACTTTACACCTCTCAGATCCATTCTGACTTGAGCGTCGGAGTGTCTTTGCAGATACCTCCCCCCATCGCTCCAGTCACGCGATCCGGTCTTCACCTCGACCCGCAGGTTCCCGATCCATCCTTCAACCCGTACCAGAGACATCTTGTACATGTATGTTAAGCTAAACAAAGTTATACCACTATTTTTTTAGGTTAACATACATAAATTTTGATTTCGAGCATATAACTTTGTTTAGGTTAATAAATACATACATTTCAATTTTGAGTATATACAATAACGTGTATTTATGTAACTTCCATTTAGTTTCATTCTGTATTTTTATAATTGCATTATGGCTTCTTGTGTTTGTGGTGAAAATGCAATATACATATATTAGATGTTAAATGTGTAAACATATTTTTCAGTTTTTGGTGGTCCAATAAAATTTTTAGTTGGGCTGATTAAATGTATGAATACATTTTTGGTTGGTAAGGTATGTCCTTTAAATGTGTGAATATATTCTTAATCAAAAAAAAAAATGTGTGAATATATTAGAAAAGTGATACGTTTTTTGTGAGAATATTTTTGCACATTGGACAAGATAAATTGTAACAAAGTGAACCATAGGCAAATATTAAGAATTAAATGATTGTTGTGTGTATAGCCATAAACAAATTTAGTTGTTTTATGTTAACCAAAAACAAAGTTATTTTGTTAAAAAATGCAGAATTATTTAAATAATTTATTCAGTACCGAAAAATAAAATATTTTAATAAGTTATATTTTGGAGTTGACTTAAAAAAATGATTTTAACAATTATGAAATTTGATTCTAATTCTATAGAACAATATTATGTAGTTATCAACTCCTTTTTTGTTCATGAATTTGTGAATACTAATTTGAGCATGGTATTTATTAGAACATTTTATCGTCCAAAATGCATTAGTGAAATCACGACACATTAATTATTACGGGAAATGTAACTAGTAATTGTCCACTTCCTTAAATAGTTTTCACCAAGATTATATTAGCGAACGTTTATTACATATATTAAACTTATTAATTGAAAAATTTTTATATTTATTTAAATAAAGACTATTAATTTTTTATTAATAAAAATCTTAATAAGACATGCTAACTAAACTCTTGTACTACGGATTTATAGCCATCAAATTTAAAGGAAATGAAGCAAATGAAAACAATTTGATGTAATGAAAGCATTCAAATAATGGTTAGCTTTAGTTAGGAAAAGTTTAGGTAGATAATGAAAATACTAAATAATGTGAATAATAGGTATGTCGAATGTTCAATTCAATAGGTATGCAGATGATTATGTTCATTATTTTTAATTAGATGGTTATTTTTTTATTCGATTTACTCATGCACAGTTAACAATAGTTGGATGTTCAATTCACTAAGTGTGCAGATGGTTATCCTAATATTAAAGTTTAAGAGCTAATTTGGGGTGGAGTGTTTTTTTACTTTATTGGGTCAATGCTAGAGCTTATTGTTTGCATTGTTTACAAAAGCCATTGTCTACTTAATAAAACCCAGTTAGTTATTAATGCATGTCAATATTTTAATTTTCATTTTCCATGTTTTAAAAAAAAGGGTTTTGCTATCCTATATCTTATGGACATTGGTTAAGTATATCATAAAAAAAATATTTTAATATTTTTGATATATTTAATATATTAAAAATGTAAAAAAAATTATAATAAATAATATTAAAATATTTTCTTTTATTATATGTTTAACTATTTTTTTTAGAATCTATGATTTGGTTAAGTACAAATTAGATTTTTTTTTTTTTATGATAAGTACAAACTAGACTTTTAATAGTTATTTAATGTTGCAAAAAATTTGGCTGGCCCGTTATTATAGAAAACTAGAAGAGCAAGTCACGGTCCAAAAAAAGCTTCATGAAATTGTGGGGCTATTTTCTAACTATTAATAATAAAATTGGTCTAAATTCAAAAAGTACTATATCTAGTGATCAAAACTGAAAATGAATATAAACTTACAAATGACCGACAAACCTATGTCAGAAAATACGAGACGTTTCAGACGCCTCTTTTGAACAGGCACAGGCTAAAATTCACCGTTTGAATGTAGCTTGGTGACTCAGCTCAGCGGAGCGGAGCCTGAGAGTCTCTCATGAGCGTCCCCTTATGCCTGACACACTGCTACATCTGTAAAAGTAAGATCACACGTATTAAAATAAGATACAATATATTGTATCTTATACAAAAAGGAATCTCTATAGAGTTAATAGTCAAAATCGTCCATGAAAAATATTCTAATCTCCATTTTCGTCTCCAAAAGATAAATTTAATCAAAATTATCCTCGAAAGATTTAAAATTAATCACGTTAGTCCTTTCGTCTATTCTGTCACTAATAACGTTAATTTTGTTGACGTGGCACGTTAATTTTTTTTGTCTTTTTGGCCATGAGCTGTTAAGCCAAAAAAACAGAAACAGAACCCTAACTACCCAGAACCCGACCCATCCGTACCCGTCCCGAAAATCCCTTCTCAACCCATCTGAGTAGCTTCGAGCTTCCATTCCCGTCCCGCTGCAACACAACCCCCGCAATGGTGGTTCTTCAAGCTTCACGCTGCGCACTGTCTCCAGTAACCACCGCTGTTGTCGCCGGATGTTGCAGAGATACCACGCCTTGCCTGAACATCAACCTTCGCCAGCTATCAAGCGTCTTAGAGCCCCTGCTCCACATCTGCTGCCACTGCCGCATCAATGGTATAGTGCTCGCTTTCCACCCCCAATCCAATTCGGTTAGCCGCATCATAGAGCACTACTCATTAGCATGTTTAAGTTCGGCTTCACCCCATTTTCAACATACCCATGTCCCTTAACAACAATAACATCATCACAAAAATCACACCTCTCACTCTAGAGTCTTCATCCAAATTCAAACGTTGGTGTTATCTTGCAGAGACGAGAAGAAGAACAAGCACAAGCACAAGAGCCTATTGGTAATGGTGATAGTGATAGTAATGAGTTTTGGAAGCAACCGGATGGGTTGGGATACAAGCCATGTTTGAGTTTCTCAAGAGATTATAGAAGAGCGAATGAAGGGATTATGAAGAACAGAAGAAAGTATCTTATGGTGGTGGTTTCTGGTGAAATGAATCAACAGAAGAATCAAATTGTTGATGCTGTTGTTAATGCTAGGATTCTGGGTGCTGCTGTGGTTGTTCCCATTTTGCAAGTCAATGTCATTTGGGGCGATGAAAGGTATCTACATAGGAATCAATTTCTTTCCATTGTTGGTATTGATTAAATATTGTTCCCTGTTATAGCATTAGAATGGTGATTTTATTTTGACCATTGATGCGCAGTGAATTCGGTGATATTTTGATTTGGAGAACTTTAAGAGCGTGCTCTTCGACGACGTGAGAGTGATTTCGGTGCTGCCGTCGACACATTTGATGACGAGGCCAGTGGAAGGAAGCCCTCTGCCTCATGTTACTCCCACTTGGATCCGTGCCAGATATCACAGAAAGGTAACACTCTTTTGCTCTCTTTCTATCACTTTTCATTGCGGGGATTGTGTTGCAGCTTGACGGGAATGGAGGCTCGAAGCTACTCAGATGGGTTGAGGAGGATTCTCGGTTTTGGACTTAACAGCCCATGACCAAAAAGATAAAAAAAAATAGCGTGCCACGTTAGCAAAATTAATGTTGTTAGTGACAGAATAGACGGAGGGACTAACGTGAGTAATTTTAAATCTTTCGAGGACGATTTTGATTAAATTTACCTTTCGGGGACGAAAATAGAGATCGGGGTATCTTTTAGAGACGATTTTGACTATTAACTCAATCTCTATATCTGTATGAGTTCATATTTGTATAGTGAATAAATAGTCATTTTTTACCATAAAAAATTTGAACGTTGATAAAATTAAAGATAAAGAATTTAGAATTTAAATTGACGTTGTACCATGAAAAATATATATTGTTTGACAAAGATATCCAACCATTAAATTTAGTATTGACTCTTTTGTACAATTCCCAAATTGCCCTTTTTATTATCTTCTCTATCACGGTCCTCTTGAATATATCTATCACAGTCCTCTTTAACATAACTGAATCAAACGTACGACCCTAATAATAATCCTCAACCCCTTCACCTCCCTCACTCACCGTTCTCATCCTTTTAACTTTTTAATCTCTACTCTCGCTGGCTCAACCTCATTCTCAGTCACAGAGGCGGCCTCACTTACCATAATCACCTCCCTCATCCTCCCTCGCACGCCACCCTAAGCCACCTCCAGTGATCTCCAACTCCCCCAGATCGTCGCCGCCAGCTTAGTCCCTGCCAGATCTATTCCTTCTCGTTATAAACTCAAGACATTTTCTAATTCAGAATTTCTACTACTCGACATCCATTCAAAACATTCAGAAAGAAAAACTCCATATTTATAATCGGAGCTTTTGGATCTAGTACCAACCTCCCTGGATGTAGAATCAAGCTCTCTGGACAAAGGCGGTTGTGGGCGGCGCGAAATAGACTCGGCTGAAGAAGGCGACAATAGAATCCCTTTGAACACCAGTGTCATGCGACAAACGGCCAGCAACAGTGCCGTTGTGAAGGAGAAGCAGAGCAAAGAAGACGAAAACAAGTTCTATTTACCTTGATGGAGCAACAATGGAGAAGGGCGAAGATCTCGGATCTCATGGGTTCCGCCGCAAACTTCTGATCATGGCTATGCCACTACCTTTCAACGGCGGTCTTCCCTTGGGACCGGAAAGATGAGACGCGAGACCACGGATGACGACGACACCACCAGAGAGAACAATAGTAGGTAATAGAGAGAGAAGAGAAAAGGGGGGAGGTTGGCTCTCTGAAACCGATTTTGGCCTGGGAAGGGGTGAAAAAGGAGAAATCTGAACCCTGCTCTGCTGTTTATCCTGGATTTTTTTTATTTTGGTTTTGAATTTGATTCTGGAAAGCAATTGAAGAGTTGATTTGGAGAAGATAATAAAAAGAGCAATTTGGAAATTGTATAAAATAGTCAATACCAAATTCAATAATTGGATATTTTTGTCAAATAATATATATTTTTTATGGGTATAACGTTAATTTAAATTTTTTATGGTTAGTTTTGTCAGTATTCAAATTTTTTATGGTTAGAAATAACAATTTACTCTCGTATACTAGAACGATGCAATAATAATAATAGTTTATAAAAAAATAGAAATAAATAACATTAAATTGATAAATTTAAGGGGCCTGCTACACATACAAGCCTTTTGGCTTACAAGCTATACAAGTTGGCCCAAGTCCAAGAAAAAAACACGCACACCACTCCTTTAGAATCGAGCGTCCAACACACGCGCCTTAATCACCCGTTGCGTTTTTCCACAACACGTTCATTATGCCACACTCTTCCTCTTCTTCCTCAATCAAAACGCAAACCATCAAGATTCAAGCGACATTCGAAACAAACTACGATTTTGAAGAAACGTTCCAACTCCTCGCGAAGTGTTGAAGAAATCAAGAAGAAAAGATACAAATCTCCATCAAAAATCACCAGAAAAATCAAAGAAACATTATTCAAGGTACTGTTTTAATGTTCTTCTAGGTTTTTTTTTCTAGATTATCTGTGCCATGTGCCTCATCTTTAACCAGCAAAATATTAAAAGATTTCAAGCAGAAATATACTGTCTCCCCCTGTTTTGGGTGTATTTCTGTAATCCTTTGGGTGTATTTCTGTAACTGTTTGGGTATATTTCTGTAACCGTTTGGGTGTATTTCTGTAATCGTTTGGGTGTATTTCTGAAGTTCCATTATCTTCAAAACGATTTCAAAGCTTGATTTCATAAACCATGAAAATAAAAAAAATGAAGCAAGAATATAGAGAGAGAAACGCACGTAAATGACGAAGAAGAAACCAGTGATAAACGCAGGTAAAACAACGAATGAAAAGGCAAAGAGAGAACACACGAAGGAGATCGAACAAATTTGGCAAGAAATTCGAAAAAGGAAACGAAATCTTTTAAAAAATGAAAGTTATATATTCGCGCGTTAATTGATTTAGATTGATTTAAAAGTCTGTTAAAGAGGCACGTAACATAAGCAGCGCATTTAGGGGTTTCGTTCTTTTCAGATTTGTAAAGCTTGTAAGCACAAAACACTTGTATGTAGAGATTAATCCTAAATTTAATTAGCCAAACTTCGTGTTATGATGTTGTTATATGGTTATTAAAGTTCAAATGTGCAATTAATGAGGATTCAATCAATAATATAATAAATATTCGGGACACAATAATAATTAAAGTTATTTTATTTATAAAATAAATATGATGAATAAAAATTCCACTCGCACAAACTATGTAAAGTGTTGGTGACGTACGCTATTAAATAACCTCTTAAAGATTTTGAATTTCTTCTCAGTATTGAATTACTTTATATTATCATAATAATCAAACATAGCAAATTTTAGAAAATTTGAATACCAATAAATTCATTATCTAATATTCGACATACATTTACTTATGATCTCGAAACTATATTATATGTTAAATAAATTGGTAAGATAACGCATAAAATCATTTTAAAATTTTATGAAATTTTATTCAAATAAAGTACAAATATTTTGTTAAATTGTCGTGTTTATATATTAGATACATTTTAAACATGACAATTCTTTTATAGACAGAGTTAGAGTTAGATGAAATATAAAGGAGGGACTAAAAATTATTTCACAATAAAATAGGACTAATATAAAAAAAATTGGTAGGACTAAACTAAAATTTATATATATTTTATATGAAAAATTAAAATTTAAGGAGACCAATGGACGATTACCCTCTTTTTCATAGTGAGACTCCGCTCTTGTTTATAGTTGTCTCGTACGTATATGTTCTATCTTTCAACTGTCCTTTAATAAAAAAATACTCCTCCATACATATTTGGATATACTTAAATACCATCACGTGTTAACGTATATAATATTATTCTATTTTAAACTTAATTTTTAAAGGCTCCTATTGATATGTAAATAAATAATATAGTGGATACACAAAATATCTTTACCATTAGCGATATCATGACTTAAGCATGATATTCTGATAATAAGGTCGCGCTCCAACCCTGATCTTTGGGATGTCGTGTCTCTGAAGGATATTTACAAATTTGATTAATTAATATTATTAATATTAATAAACGGTTACTAATCGTTTAGTATCATTTGGTTGAAGGGACATAACCTTTTAAGGATTGTGTATGTTCAAAACATTGTGTCTATTGGCTAAAGGGATACAACTCTTTAAGAGTTGTGTACGTTCAAAATATTGTATCTATTGACAATAGAAAAGACACAACCATTTGTATACGTAACTAATCATAATTGCTACGTGCAATATGTATAAATAAGTCCTTGTCCACTATTTCAAAAAAAAAGAAATACTAAGTGTATAATTTACTCAACTATTAAGAGATTTTCTTTGTTTAAGAGAGTTGAGAATTTCTTACTATTGCTAATTAATAAATTCTTAGATTTCATTGTATCCTGGGAGAGTATTGTAATCAACCCTATAGCAACTAAGTGTGGGGACAAATATCTCTCTAAAAAAAGCGATCTAATCGTGCCTTGAAACCACTACACAAATATAAGATTTTGTCATCTTCTCATACCATATAACCCAACAATTTTAGAGAGATATTAGTTGAAGATGGCACAAGATCAAAACACCACGTTCAAGGTCATGAATCAAGAGTTTGTCAAGTTAGATCGCTTTGATGGAACGAACTTCAATAGTTGGAAGCACAAAATGATGTTTCTTCTTTCAGTTATCAATCTTGCATATGTGATTAACTCAAAGATTACACAAATTGCCAATGCTGCTGGAAATTCCACACTGGAAGAGGAAGAAAAGATTGTTCAATTGAAGAAGAAACGTGATGAAGATACTATTGTATATCGAGGTCATATGTTAATTCAATCACCATTGGAGATTTGAAAATCTTTGGAAGAAAAGTACAATACTAAACGACAAGGAACAGATAAGTTTATTATGATAAATATTTTGAATTTATTATGAATAATATTATGGATCAAATTCATGAATTACAAATCCTTGTAAGTAGAGTTCGTGATCTTCGAGTGGTGATCCCTGAATCACTACAAGGTGAAGAATAATTTTTTAATGAATTTGATAACTTTTGTGAAATACATGGTATTGTGTATGAATCTTCCGCTCGATATACTCCGCTACAAAATGGTTTGGCAGAAAGAAAAAATCGTACCTTAGTGGATATGGTTAATTCAATGTTACGAAATGCAAAATTGCCTTACAATTTGTGGGGTGAAGCATTATTGACATCATGTCATATCCATAATAGGATACCATCAAAACATAGAAAGGTTTCTCCTTATGAAATTTGGAAAGGAAGGAAACCTAATTTAAATTATCTTAAAGTGTGGGGGTGTTTAGCCTTTTATCGAGTTCCTGATCAAAAGAGAACCAAATTGGGACAAGAGCCAAAAAACAAAAAGGCACTTTTATAGGATATGCTCAAAATTCTAAAGCATATAAATATTATACTTAGTGTCTAATGTAGTTGTTGAATCAAGAGAGGTAGAATTTATTGAAAATAAATTTATCAATTATTCAACTTCTAATTTAGAATGTCCCCAAAATGATACTAATATTTCACAAGAAATATATATGGAGCAACTGGAAAGCTATGTGCTACCCGGAAATGAAAAGAAAGTTTTCAAATTAATTAAGTCTTTGTATGGGCTAAAACAAGCGCCTAAACAATGGCATGAGAAGTTTGATTCAGTGGTGTTATCAAATGGCTTCTCACATAATAGTGCGGATAAATGTATTTACTCAAAATTTACTAAAGATTATGGAGTAATTATTTGTTTATATGTTGATAGAATATGCTAGCGCTATAGGAAGTTTAATGTATGCAATGCATTGTACTAGACCTGATATAGCATTTGCTGTGTGCAAATTATCAAGGTTTACAAGAAAGTCTAGCAATCAACATTGGAAAGCTATAACAAGAGTTCTTGGTTATCTCATGAAAATCATAAACTTGGGATTACATTATAGTGATTATCTCGCAGTTTTAGAAGGTTATTCCAACGCAAATTGGATTACAAATCTTAGTGACAACAAATCCACTTCAGGATGGATTTTCACCATAGGTGGTGGAGCAATAAGTTGGGCCTCAAAGAATCAAACATGTACTACACATTCTACTATAGAGGCTGAGTTTGTAGCTTTATCAGCCGCATGTAAAGAAGCGGAATGGTTAAGAAATTTGTTATATGATATAAAAGTTGTGGCCACAGCAGACGACAGCCATTTCAATATTCTGTGATAGTGAATCAACCATGTCTCGAGCATATAATAAGGTTTATAATGGAAAGTCTAGACATATAAGTTTGAGACATGAGTTTGTGAGGCAACTAATAGATGATGGTGTAATTACCATCACTTATGTAAGATCTCAAGAAAATTTAGCAGACCCTTTGACTAAAGGTTTGTCAAGGGATAAAATCAAAGAGACTACTGCTAAAATGAGATTAAAACCTATTATTGCTAAATGATGGGAACCCAACCTTATTCTAGTAGACCACTAGTTTCAAGGTTTAATGGGTAATAACAAGTTATTTAGTAATTGGAGCACTAAGATATAGGATTTAGTGCTATTTACAATAAATTAAGAGGGTGAGTTTAAACTCTTAATGGAATGATAATATTTTCTATCAAAAGATTCCACCTATATGAATATAAGAGTGGTGCCGCTCTAATCAAGAATTTTAGAGGTTTTATTCTCGTAAATATTCATGAAACCAGGATGAGCACAAGGCCATATAAGTGCTTAAAATTATAAACTCTTGAACTTGGATGGTATAAGTAATGTGTGTGATTTTTGGTACTAGCATATGGAGTATAGGTTTAATCGATTAGACACCTATTACTTCGTTAGAACTTTAAAATTTACACTAAAAGAATGTTTAATTTTAGTGACACATTCTTTATGCATATACTTGTATAACATTTAAATTTTGTAAATAGTGGGGGATTGAAGGATATTTACAAATTTGATTAATTAATATTATTGATATTATTATTAATATTATTAATATTAATAAACGGTTACTAACCGTTTAGTACCATTTGGTTGAAAGGACACAACCTTTTAAGGATTGTGTATGTTCAAAACATTGTGTCTATTGGCTAAAGGGATACAACTCTTTAAGAGTTGTGTACGTTCAAAACATTGTATCTATTGGCAATAGAAAAGACATAACCATTTGTATACGTAACTAATCATAATTGCTACGTGCAATATGTATAAATAAGTCCTTGTCCACTATTTCAAAAAAAAAAGAAGTACTAAGTGTATAATTTACTCAACTATTAAGAGATTTTCTTTGTTCAAGAGAGTTGAGAATTTCTTACTATTGCTAATTAAGAAATTCTTAGGTTTCATTGTATCCTAGAAGAGTATTGTAATCAACCCTATAGCAACTAAGTGTGGGGACAAATATCTCTCTAAAGAAAGCGATCTAATCGTGCCTTGAAACCACTACACAAATATAAGATTTTGTCATCTTCTCATACCATATAACCCAATAGTCTCTCCATGCAACACCTCGTCCCATGAGGCCGTGATTTCCCTCCAAACCCTCTCACCGCGACGCGTGCACCTCCCTCTGCAATTCCTCATGCTGCGACGCCTCCCTTGGCAACTTATTGTCCTGCAACGCCGCATCCTCCCCCTCCGAATCTTCTCCTCCTTTTCCTAAATTTTGGATGATTCTTTCTACTAGTTTTAGATATTTTTTTCCTAGATTTTGGATGTATTTTTTTTATGTTTTAGATGTTTCTTCTTTTTAGGTTTTAGAAGAATTTTTTTAATAGTTTTAGATGTTTCTTTTCTTAGTTTTCGGATGTTGTTTTTCAATAATTTTGGATGTCTCGTTTTATTAGGTTTTGAATTTTTTTTAAATAATTTTAGATATAAAAATGCTATTCGTACACCAAAATCAGGAATTTTTTATTTTAATAAATAAAATAAATATAATAATTACCAAATT
>NC_029790.2:123707391-123709931 GCF_000816755.2 Arachis ipaensis
AAATAATTTTTAAAAAAATTACCGAAATCCGCGTTCCTTGCTTATCTCGTTTACAATGTAAACAAGATAAGACTGGGTGACATCTTTAAATAGATGTCGTTTGCAGATGTTGACTGGGCCCTATTCTGCACTTTTCAACAGTTTTCTCCTCTCTATTATCCCTTTCTGACCATATTATCGACTGATAGTGCAATGACGCGCCAGGCGGGAACAACGGAGACATCAACAAGCTGAACGAGACGTCGCATTATTAGTTTGGAACTCTATTTTACTTGTGCTAGGTTGTTACTACTTATAACGTTCTAGTTAGGTCTTGTTTAGTATGTAATATGTAATTTAGAAATATGTGTAAGTTAGAAACATAGAAATATGTTCTTAAGTAGAAGTAGTTGTGAGTTAGAAAGAAATATTTATTTAACTTTAATATTTTGTATATCATATTAAATTGATCGAATTACAAAACTAATAAAAAGTGTAAGAATTCAATACCAAAAAAAATTTAAAATTATTTCTTTATAAGGTTGAAATTTTTTTTTTATTCTTCAGAGGCCTCGCTTTCTACTGCCCCGGCAAATGAGTCATACCCTTCTTCCACCCGACGCCATCGTCCCGTATCTGGCTAAGGCTGGATTCGGCAACACGATGCCCCTTAGGGATTTCACTTTTGACAATTTCCTGATTTCGGCATTTGTGGAGCGATGGCGTCCGGAAACGCACACGTTTCATCTCCCATGGGGTGAGGTCACTATCATCTTGTAGGACGTGGCGTACCACCTAGGCCTACAGGCACATGGGGCTCCAGTATCCGAGGTTCTGCCAAAGGGCCACATGGAGGCTCCATGACACCCATTCGCAGCTTGACGGCACTGCACATGCTACTTTTATCGGTTCGATTCGATCACCCGGTACTCAACACTCCTATGAATACTCTAGTTCTTCACACCCTGCAGCATTGCATCCCGGCATTTGAACCTGTGGCGGATCCGAAACTCTACCCCACCGTCTAAGTTGTAATTCTTTTCTCCCGTGTCAGAAAATGGAATCCTCTTATACATGGCGTCCAGATCCAAACTATGATAGTGACTTGGCATTGCCGATAGCGCCAGAATTGGGTGAGGTGGAGGCAAGACATGGCGTGCCGCAGTCTGAGCGGGCATTTCTGGTACAAACTCCTCCTCATCGCCCCCTTCGGAAGAATCACTGTCGCCACTATCCGCTATGTATTCTTCGTTTGACTCCTCGACGCCCTCCTCTGCCTCATCCACTGGAATGGCGACATGAATGGGTGGTGGTTCGAGAGGTCGGTCGTCCTGTACATAGGTCGATTGTACAGAACCACCACGACCAATATCTCCAACCTCGGCGAAAAGCTCCATCACCTGTTCCGCCATGATCCTCCCATGGATGTCGAACATGAGTCGCACATGCTTGTCCCCTAGAAGCCGAAATAGTCGAAACCGGAAAACTCCATTACCCATGGGTGCTAGAAACTTATACCCCACGCTTCCGACCTCCCTCGCTTCTGTACCACCGAGGTTGCTCAATATCAAACTCTTCAACTCCCACAATGTTTACACGATGAGTGCGCAACAGTATCGGATTCTCACACTCAAATGTCACCCCGTTGTTGCCATTTCTCATACGACAATTGGGATAAACACACACAACTATATATACGCTGTTACTGGCCATTGTTGCCTTGTTTTTCTGAGAAAAATGAGACAGAAAAAGATATGAAATCTGTGTGAAAAATGCCAAGGGTTACACATCCTTTTATAACTATTAGAAATTTGTCTTCTTATATCTCGTTTACAGTGTAAAGGAGATATACACGCGTCAAGTTGACGTGTCTTATCTCGTTTACCGTAGCAAGGGACGCGAATTTCGGTAATTTTTTTAAAATTATTTAATTCGGTAATTATTATATTTATTTTATTTATTAAAATAAAAAATTCTCAAAATTAGTCACCAATATATTTATGTATAAATACATGTGTGATTTAATTTATTTTTAATATGTATTTGTATTCCAACATATATTTTATTCTGGTGACTGACTTTAGTAGCTGATTTTTGTGTATACATAGTATAGTGGTTTTAGATATCTCTTTTCTTAGGTTTTAGATATTTTTATATTTGAAAGTAATGCATTCTTTATCATAATTAAAAGAATTTTAGATAATCTTTTACAATAATTTTAGATTTTATTTTTATATATTTTTTTAATTTTTGTGATTTTATTTTTTTACATTGAATGAGGTGAAAGTGAAATTAGGGTGACTTTTGAGTTGAAGCACTGCTTTTTTTTTCATTAATAAATTTTTTTAATTAATTAGCTGTAATTAGATACACCCCTAATTGTTTACTAACAGAATTATAAAGATTAACACAAGTTAATAATACATTTTAAAAAATGTTACAGTCCTGTCCAAATAGAAGCACGTCAGAAATTATCTCTAATAAAACTAACAGCAACAATATCCGTCTTATAACAATGATCTCCACATTAGTTCCTCATCTGCTAAATTTTTTTTTTTTCA
>NC_029790.2:123709986-123711543 GCF_000816755.2 Arachis ipaensis
AATATAAAATAAATATGATGAATAAAGATTCCACTCGCACAAAGTGTAAAGTATTGGTGTCTTGGTGACATACGCTAGGCACCGTTTGGTTGATGTCTGTGTATGCCAAAGACAGAGACACGGTGGAATGTGTTTTTTGTTTGGCATGTGAGACACAAACTAAGAGAGACACGGTGACACCGAGGTACCCACAAAAAACATGTATTCTATGTCTTTCCAATTAGCTGAGACATTCATTTTTAAGTTGAGACACGGAAAATTTTTATCATTTTAAATTTATCCCTTCAACCTAATTTTTTTTTCTTTAACCATTCTTCGTTTCCTCTCTCAGCCTCCATTGTTGTTGCCCGATTTGGGTTTCAATGGCGTCGCTTCCATCCTCTCTTTGGCGGCACTGTTTGTTTTCTGTCTTCTCCTTGCAGGTAGCGTCACAGCAAATAAGAAAGTCTCTCTGCCTCACCCTTCGATCAGCATCAACAACGACTGTGTAACAACGAAGACGCTCTCCCCCATTCGTATTTTGTTCTTTTTCTCTTCATCTTCTTTTCATTTTTCTCCACTTCTTTCTTTTTTTGGTCCTGTTCTTCCATCTTTTCTCATTTTCATCTTCTTTTCATTTTTCTCCACTTTTTTCTTTTTTTTTTTCATTTACTTTGTTGCCTTATTCTACTCTCAGATTCAATTTGTATTTGTTTTAAAAATTTTTTAATAAAATATTTGAATGTTTGTATTATTCAATTAGAATGTTATTGAAGCATTTTTGTTTATTTTATAAATATTAAATTTCGGATTAAATTTTATTTGTGGTGTTCTTTGCCATGGATGAGGTGATAACTTATTCTGTATTTGAACTGATAGAGATTTGTGTTTGTTATGCTAATTTTTAGCAATTTTGGGTAAATTTTTTATGCTTATGAGGTTGATTTTATTTTGGATGAAGAATTACCAAAAATTAGAAAAAATCTGTGTTGGTTTTGAAGATGATGATGCCATAGTAAATTGTGATGATTTTGAAGGAGTATGAAAAGGTAGAAGTAGTGATGGTGATACTGGAATGAATGGGGTAAAATCGATTTTTTAATAAAATTGTGAATGGTGTATTCTGTCCATATTTTAATTATCAAACAGAATACAAAATTAATGTCTTCTTGTGTCTATATACTCTTGTGTATTTGTATCTATGTCTTCATAATTTTAAGACATAAACCAAACACAGCCCTATTGAATAACCTTTTAAAGATTTCGAATTTCTTCTAAGTATTGAATTACTTTATATTATCATAATAATCAAACATAGCAAATTTTAGAAAATTTGAACACCAATAGATCCATTATCTAATATTCGACATTTACTAATTATGATCTTGAAACTATATTATATGTCAAAATAAATTGGTAAGATAACGTATAAAATCATTTTAAAATTTTATGAAATTTTATTCAAGTGAAGTGCGAATATTTTGTTAAATTATTGTATTTGTATATTAAACATATTTTGGACATAACAAAAATTATTTCATAATAAAATAAGAATAAAATAAAAAAATTAGTGAAACT